>NW_023615704.1:0-29823 GCF_013339695.2 Rhipicephalus sanguineus
GTGACATTATCTTTCAAGTCCGTCAAGTGTACCCCACATAAGGTAGCAACAAAGAAATGAGCCAGCATGAGGAATTCATATACAAGAGTTGTCTAATGCAACTCACAAAAGGACCAAAGTGGAACTTTGAGAGGGCAACGTGAATTTCAAATTCAATAAGGGGCCCTGAAACTCTTTTCAAGTAACCATGAAATGGATTCACTAAAAGAGCCTATTGCCTCATGAGTTCAACGCCGCAAAAATTTTAAAAATCCGTCCAGTACGACCGGAGTTACAAAGATTTATTGCACGCTGCAATCGCATTCTCTCTTCTCTCGTCCCGAGGGAAGTGCTGGAAGCTAAGCAGGGAGGGATGGCAGGGGCAAAGAAAATACGTCACACGCGCCTCGTGACCTTGAGCACTTTTCTTTTTTTTTCTTCGAATACGTGGCTTTTTCAGTGTGATCACGCGCGCACGTGTGGACAAGTCGCGGCCTCCCGCGGCGATCCCTGTAACGACCGAGCGCGCCATGTTCAAATCAGCCAATGGCTGATAGATGGCCTTCTACGAGTGATTTTTGAGTTTCCTCCGTCATTTTTCAAGAGAAGAGAAAGCAATTTTTAGCTGATTTTGATAATATATTGTGAATTCCAGGCCCCGTGCTGCGCTATAATATTTGGCTCGCGTGTTCTCGGGAGCCTCTACTACCAATCGGCAGCGTTTTCTCAACATGCTCAAAAGTGTTGCAGGGCCCCTTTAACGTCGAAGTACAGCAGTGCAGGATTTTGTGACAAAATATGTGGGCTACCAGGGTTAGTCATGCCTATTGATTTTACAGGTACGAGGCCATGAAACATCCACACAAAGAAATGGGGAAAGGAAGGGTTATCAATGACTGTACTTTAAAAGCATGTACCATAAACACCAGATGATACCTTGCATTTCAGTTGTGATTCTAGAGAAATGGTTGTTTAAAATAGGGCCAATATATCTAAAGTCTGATAAAACTTTAGAAGTCTGCAGCATTTTCTCCTCTAAGACTGATGCAAACAAGCCTGAACCAATGCATGCATACAAGCCTGCGACTCTGCCCTCTGAGAACATTGCCGAGTACATGAGCGGAACCATTGTACAGTCGCGAAGGTGTTCAGTTGCTACGCTTGTCGCCTGGATGATGACAAGCTTCTTGTGCTCTCATGAGCTTTCTGCACTCGCATTGCAGCAAAGCTCAGCCTTCGAGTTTCCAAGGTGGGATTGATTCTAATAGGCACTTTAGGCACCAACTTTTATAGCTTTGGCTTTGCTATCAACTTTAACATTAATGTATCTTCATAAATTTTTCAGCCTAAGAACAAGAGGCACAACAGAACTGAGTAAATATGGCATTTTCAACACAATCTTAATGGAAAATTTATGCACTATAACGTCATTCCAGCAGTCTGAAACATGCCAATGTTTAATACAAATACTCACATCTGCTTGTGGCACCAACTTCCTGCCCAGCTTGATTTTCGCCTTATTATGAACACGTGTGTCCGGCTCCAAATCAACGAAGTCATCCACCTCGTCATCAAACATCTGGATCTATACCATATATTCTATTTGTAAGCCAGAAATAAGCACAATGAAATCACTTTCTCACTTCAGAAGGCTACAGCTTGCTGCCAGCTACTCCAGAATAGATTAATTAAAACTAATATACAGGAATGATTATAAGCTTGTGACCCAAATTCAATTCCTCGCTATGAATATTGGAAGTGTATGCAATAAAGACTGCTAGATAATACTTCATATCTTAGCTGCAGCACAGTGGTGCACACACATTTTGACTACACATGATAGAGATATAAGCATAAAATCAAATAACGCCTGTATACGATTAACAACAAGCATTTAAAAAACGACGAAGAAGAAGCACACGCTTCTTCTTCTTTGTAGTCGTTTTTCGAGCTGCTGCTTGTTATTTGAATCATGAACCGACTCGCCCTAACCTACGAGTTGTTGCCTGTATAGATAGTTTTTTTTTTAGGTAAACTTACTAAAACAATTAGCGCATAATTCTGTCACATGAGCAGGATTACTTCAAAATCACGATACTATCTTAACGAGAAATCGCAGTGCGGTATTAATGAAGAAAGTTTCACTAACTAGAGGCTATTCATGAGGGAAGGGGGGGGCATGTTCTGACAGCTTAAACGAGCCTAATCAATAATGCATCATAGCCATGCAAGAATTGTGTGTATACCAGCAGTTTCTAGACAAGTACTCAAAATTTCTGGCGGGATGCACACACGCATCAACGCGATGATTGAAATGTCTTCATGCCCTAGATTTTTTTTATCTGTGTTTCTCAGAAGCGTCGCTTTCTTGTGTACCTTTCTCGAGCTGCAATGCGCTGTGTTCCTAGGCCTTGCATCGGCGCGAGAAGTGCATAGCAACCCCAGCACGGAAAAGAATTTCACCACTCGGGTGCCTTTATTTTCGAGCAGGCACTGATAATACCAGGACTCGGACTCCACTCGGCGGCCCAATAAATTGCAACAAAGCGCGACCGGTTGGGTATACACGAGGTGCTTTTGACCGCGGTCGAGTCGGCTGCTAAATTTCTCAAAAGCGAGCGGGGATTGATAGCGATCGAAACTGTTGGCAGGGCACCGTGATATTGCTGCGAACACCAAAGTATTTACCAACGTGTCGTCAGTAACAGCAGTCAGTTACGACAGTGCCAAGAGCAGCTCGTCCTGTAGTCCAGTCTGCAGCTTCACTTTTTTTGGCCGTTCTCGAGAATGACGACGCAAGCAACGCTGGTTTCCATAGCTCGCTGTGGTTATAAAAAACGCTTTGGACGATACTCCGAAATTTCGCAGCACAGAGCTCACGTGCGCCGATCAACAACTCTACAACTGGCGCTGAGGGCTGCTGCGGGAACCAGGCTGCACACGCATGGTACACACTGTGAAATGGAGTGGCTAGTGGCTGCTGGTATTGTCATGTCAAATTTGTCGGCAGAAGTAACAATTCATAAACATCGCTCTGTAATTTCTCTTTAGGCCGTGTCATATACAAAGAAAGAAATTCGTTCAGTTGTTCAACAAATTCAGATCATTCTTATGCAACAGGAACAATATTAGGCGTAATGAGAACGTACAGAAGTACAGATAAGTTGAATGTAGGGGGTATTACTTGTAGTAATAATTAAATAAACGTGAATAATAACATAATTATGGTGCTCGTTTGCTGATCCGAAGGTAGGAGGACCGAATCCCGGCCGCGGTGGTCGCATTTCGATCAATACAGGCGAAATGGAAGAGGCCCTAGGTGACAAAAATTTCAGAAGCCCTCATTAATATTTTGTCTAACAAGCAAAATGAGCGCTTAAGGTTACCTTTCTTTCCTTCATGCAAAGGAAAAAAGACGATCGATGAACTTGTCAGGCCTCGCCAAAGCAAGCATGTACTTGAAAAAGCTAGAATGTTCGTTATGTGTAGGCTGAAAAAATTGGCAACGAGTAGAATATTTGTGAGCATTAATCACCCCAACAGAGAATCTGCGCCTCCCCATTGACTAATGAAGTTCTTACACTCAATCAACGTTTAACTCATTCATTCAGAGACACGTCTCAGACACAGGCGACGCAGAATACCACGGAACTTCCATTGTGGCTGCCGATGTACTGCAGGTGCTGGTCTGCTTTCAGTGTAATAACGTCGTTTTTCGACAGACACTTCTCGGTAACACCGCATCCTTTATTGCACCGACGATTTCCTCTTTGCCACGCAGGTGCTTTCTAAACAACACTGTGTTTCCAGGTGTCACATGTGCTGTTAAAACGCGAAGCTTGGCACGGATGCATCATGCGAACCAAATGACTGTTTCGTCAACGTGTACAATAAAACTGTTGATTCCTCTTAGGCCACTGATGGAAGCGCTACGCGATCCCATATAGTTTCATGTATATGAACTCTATATCTACTCCAATTGGCCCAAACTTCTCCAGAAAAGAAATCGTGCTGCTCCAAACTGTGATATTTGTTAGCAACTACTGCGAACCTGTTGCAAAACGGCAATGAGTAAATAAAGACAAGGAACTTTAACTGCGTGCCCAACCCACAAGTCCTGAAGAAACCCAAAGCAATCTGGGCATTATCATCCCAGTATAACACATGTATTTCTCTCGTTTGTGCTGCAAAAACGTTCTGGCATATCAATATATGGATGATTTTGTTGTTGTTGCTTTCAATTTACTGACATGCATGCTGACTATATTGGTAAAGCCTGAAGATTCCCCATCCCGAAATGAAGGGTCACAAATATTCTGTTGGCATACCGCAACCCGCACCATGGGGGCCGTGGTTTCCCTGTAAAAAAGATGTGCCGACCGACTTTTTTCTTTTCTTTTTTTTCGTTACAGACACGGTTTTACTACAAAATCGCTCACTTCTCGCCAAAGTGCTACCCATGAGCTACCCGCCACAGTGGTTTAGCAGATTTCACGGTGGTAGTAATGGTGCTCATCTAACCCGAAGGTTAGCGAGACCGAACCCCGGCCGCGGCGGCATTTCGCTGGAGGCCTTGATACACCGTGATGGAGGCGAAATGGTAGAAATTTGCGGAGCCCTCCACTACGGTGTCTCTCATAATCATATCGTGGTTTTGGGGCGCAAAGCCCAAACAATTACAGCCATCAGTGGTGCTATCAAGTGAAATTACGACAAGACAATAGCGACTTAATTACGACGTTATGTTTCGCTGGGTTCGCTCTACTTTCGATTTATCTTGTTCCGTTCCCTGAAAGAAAATACAGTACATTGCTAATGGTGAAATTGTTATAAAACCACACTAGACAAACTTTAAGAAGTACTTCTACAAAATTATGGCAAACTTCTTTTTTTCTTTCAACTCTGGCAACATCTCTCGAAACCGCGTAGTCGAAAGACCCCTGGGAGCGCTTGCACTCTGGCTTGCAGTGCTGGTGCTGTGCATTCTGCCATGTTCGTGTATTGTTCTGTTGATCATACGAGAACTGACGGGCACACGTGCTTTTCAACAAGGCTGAATAGTTCCTGTGCGTTTTACTGCGCGAAAGTTTTCGTACTCGGAGCCGCATTGGGCCTGGGGAAGGTGAGTCGTATTTCGGCCGCTTTTGTTGTTCAGTTAAGGGATCGGGTGATGCTGTAATCGATATTGAAATGCGTATTCGAACACAATAATATAACACCGTGGGCTTCTGCTTTGCTATTCACCGAAATGCAACGATCAATAAGCCGCTGAAAAAAGATGACGCTGACCACAAAATAAAAATAAAAATGTAATAAGACGTTTCGCCGTTCAGGGTGCCGAAACGTCTTTTTTTCATTTTTTTATTTTTCTGTTGTGGTCGTCTTCTGTGTCTTTTTATTCAATGATTCTTCCCGACCAGACGGGCATACGTCGAAGCCTTGATTTCAATAAGCAGCTGTGTTTCAATGGGGCGAAATAATAATAAAAAATAGGCTTGTGTCTCGGGGATCTAGGCCCGTTAAAAATCCCCAGGTGGTCAACATTAATCGGGAAACCCTCACTGAAAGGCGTTGACGGCGTGCCTCGTAGTTAAGAGTCTTGGCTCTTAAAAGTTTTATCATAGTGTTCACTCTTAAAAATCCAGAATTCAATTCACTCATTGAGCTGAAGTTTGCCGATCTGACGTGCACGGGTTTCCTCGCGTTAATAGTGGGAGATGGGCTAAAATTTTAGGTTGATGCCGATTCTAATTGTGCACTTACAACTGATAAGTTCCTTAAGCATTGAGCTGCAGGGAGACCTTTTTTATCCTGACAATCAGCCAGAAGCAGAAGCTGTTGTCAAAAATAGCCCTTTTTCTTCTAGCCCTTTGAGATGCTGCTTGCCATTTGTAAAACAGTTTATTGTATAGCAAGGCACCCAAGTGAGCATTCACGAAGCTATATGGTAACTTGCTAACTATAATACACAACTTTTGATCTTTTATATGTGCGTACAAAGCATCATGGTGGTTACAAAATTCAACAGGGCGTATCAAGCATGAAAACTTTACAAGTACATGCTTTTTGTCTAAGAAGACCAGCACATCCTCAATAGAAATCATTATTCCTCTTACATATGGTTGGTGGCTCTGCACTGGCTCTATTTAATTTATAGTAATTGAAACTGTCTCACAGTACTCTCCTTTTCAAAACCATTCTGCAACAAATCCTGTAAGAAAAGGAAATTGAAATCATTCAATTCATAGAGCGACTGCCCCGAAAGGCGTTTGTCCTGTGTTGGATCCCTGGAGCAGGACAAATTTTTCTCTACTGAGAAGCTTGGTGTTGAGAAGGTGGCTTTCTTATTAGTCTCCTTTATTCGTTCTTTGGAAGGCGCAATTGCATTTGCATGTTTTGTTTGAACACTACACATTTACAGCCTCAAAAACAAGTTGGAAGATTAGCTCAGGCATGTTCCCTGCAATGGTCCCCGCAAATTGTGTGTTGTTTGCATGATGTCCACATTTGAGCCTTTCAGGTTGCCGACTTAGTGTAGTGTTGGTGGTAGAGATAATGGGGAACTTGGAAAGCAGCTGCTTTCATTGAAAGTTTCGGACACAATTGTGAGTGCCCCTCACAATTTTTCAAAGTGATAAAGCTACCTGCCTGCATATACATCAGGCACATTCTCTTCTGCGTACTCTTGTTAGTTGAATTGACAAAATCTACTTCACCAACATCACCATCGTCCTTGTAATTTGAGCGAACAGCTGAGACTCCTCAGGATCTCTTTATCTACAGCAACTTTTCTCAGATTCTTCTCATAACATGAGGAAGAAAGCAGTGTGATCAACTCTGAAGAGATAAGCTCAATAAACTCTGTTCTGTGTGTTTTCTTTTATGTGGTCGTGTTTTTTTGCGCTGTTTATCTCAAGTCTGAAGTGATACAAAGGGTAGCCGAGTAGAGCCTGATTTGTGCTGTGCACTGCTGTGTGTAGTGTTCACAGCACTTCCACCATGATGCTTTGTTCACGTTTATGAATGTACATACATCCGAAACTGATGTGGCACCCAGTGCACGTGGCTGTTGTCATTTGTTCTCAGATCATTCATAGTGATTACATCAGTGGTTATTCTTTTTTAAAGCTGTTGACAAAGCTGAAAATGCAGAGAAAATAAGGATCATCTGGCATGGCCAAATCGCACTGCCATGTTCAATATTTTACGCAATAGTTTTTTGCGACTTCCCTCTAAGACGCATTTCACTCCACAATTCTAAGAAGTGGAGAAAGCATCTGAAACCTCGAAATTGGCAGCATCTGTGTCATGCTTGGAGGAACGGGTACTAGTTCGCAATGTACACAACTGTGCAGATAGCATCCGAAAGGGTTAAAGGTTGGGTGCCAGTACCATGCACATTATTTGATTTCTACGCTTCGCATGGGGCTTGTAACATTAGTTTGCATGATCAACACTTCTTGCGCAAAATTTTCTCAGACAACAGACGAAACAGACACGCACGGGCGCAAACTTCCAACTGATTTTATTATCTACAAGTGACATATATATATACACAAATATGACTATGACAAAAGAAAAACCAATGGCACAGGTGTGCAGTATGTCAGCGCGCATCAGCTACTCCCTCCCCCAAATGTAGTGTTCCTTCCAAGAAGGCCATTTCCTTCTTTGTCAACGAAACTGACGTCATGCTCACGCAGTTGCTGCCCTCCCGTTGCATTTTTGCTGCCTCCACGATCTCTCGCGTGCGCTGATCCCCGTCATGAAAAACAACAGTACACTGTTGATACAAAGGTTTGCACCCACACTCGTGGCAATGAATGGCCAAATTTCCATCCCTGCCCCCTTCCACCCTGTTCGCATGCTCACGCAGACGGTGGTTTGGACACCGACCTGTTTGCCCAATGTAGAGTCGTCCACACGATAGTGACAACTTGTACACGACTTCCTTCGTGCAGTCAACATACCTGTTTCGGTGTTTTACGCCGCATTTTTCCTTTTTGGGTATAAATGGGCTTGTGGCGATGCATAGTTTCGACAGTTTTTCAGGCGCAGACATGACCACTTGTACGCCGGCTTTTGCACCAATCTTTTTAAGATTATGCGAGATGCCGTGCAAGTAAGGAATCACCGCCATCTTTCTAGGCCGCGTGGTCTCCTCATTATCACCCTCATTGTCTTCAGGTGAAGCAGCGGCAGCGTTCTTCTGCGTCCTCCGAATAGCATCAGCCACAGCGACAATTATATCCTGCGGGTAACCGGCTGACGTCAGGCGAGACACCTGCGCGTTGAAGCTTCGGTCCATACCGTGCTTGCACGTCTTACTGAGCGCATTGTTTATACAGGAGCTGATTATGGCTCTCTTCACCAATTTGGTGTGGGCGGACCTAAAGGGCAGCAGTGGTTTCTGGCTACGCGGTTCGTACATCCAACACACCAAGTTTGCGCCCGTCCGTGTCTGTTTAGTCCGTTGTCTGAGAAAATTTTGCGCAAGAAGTGTTGATCATGGAGTACCAACTAGCTCGAACCCACACCTTGTTCAGTTATGATTAGTTTGCATTTCAGTAGCTCTAAATTTTCAAGCCCCAGGGGGGTCTGCCTCTTTTGCCTGTTTTTAATATACAGGTGCTCCAAAAGTAAAACGGAGCACATGAGCTGTGGCCAGCGCGTCCTATCAGAAAAGTGGTTCTTTATTTTTATACGGGAATGATGGCACTACCTTCTCGTACATTTTCGTATAAAAATAAAGAACCACTTCTCTGATGGAGTGTGCTAGCATTCACTTTTGCGTAGCGTGGCCACAGCTCGCGGGCTCTGTTTTACTTTTGGAGCACCTGTACATAACATTGTAAATTATTTATCTTTCAACCTTTTTTCATTCCAGATGGATGCGAAGAATACATATAGATGTATCCGCTGCCAGCACAGGACACATTCTTTGGCCGCCCTTTTTCGGCATTTTTGTGCCTCGCATGGCACAGAGGACAGTGGCAGTTGTAACTTGGAGCGCTGCATCAGAGCGTACAGACTTTACAGTTCATTTTGCAAACATGTTACCCGCCATCACCAACATTTGTTCTCCTCAAGCATCAATGAAAAATCTGTGGACCTGCTGCTGCCAACACACATGATGGAGTGGATGAGCCCATCGAGGAACCTATCGAGGAACCCATCGAGGAAGCCAGTGTTGAGCTTGGTGACAATGTTGTTAGTGCCAGTGATCAGTGCATTATGCATTTGTCTTCTCTACTTTTAAAATCGCAGGAGGGCAGGCAACTGCCGGAAAGCACGGTAAATGAAACAGCTAATGATGTGATCAATTTCACCGCCCTGTGCAAAGAGTCACTGAATTCAGATGCACTGACGCAGATCGAGCAGCTCGGCAGCAAATTGGGTAGGGAGAACCATTGGAAAAGTTTTTTTGACTTTGTACCCTCTAAGACTATAAATCTTTCTGGGAAAGGTAGCAGTGACTGCTTTGAATATGTTTCAATATTGGAAACAATTAGAGCTGTTGCAAGAGCTCGTAATTTGTTCCAAGAAATCGAAGAAGGCCGCTCAACCCTTCTATGCGACATGTGTGACGGCACATATTATCAAGAACACAGCGTCTTCAAAAATGCCAGCAGGAATAAGCGAATTGCTCTGCAACTATATTTCGACGACTTCGAAATTTGTAACCCTCTGGGCAGTAAACGAGGAAAGCACAAGCTCTTGGCTGGATATTTGACCATCCTGAACTTTCCTCCGAAGTTTCGGTCCAGGACAACTGACAAATACCTAGTCCTTCTTGTGAAAAGCTCGCTTGTAGCCAAGTGCTCTTTGCTTGAAGTTGTCCAGCCAATTGTTCAAGATCTCCAGATACTTGAAGAAGTTGGCATTGAACTGAATGGCGAAGTAGTCATGGGGTCACTTTTGTTCGTGTGCGGGGAGAATCTGGCTAGCCATCAGATTGGTGGCTTTGGGGAATGTTTTTCATCTGGGCCTATCTGCCGTTACTGTATGGCAACGAAAGCAGAAGTTAATGAGAAGTGGCACGAAGAGGACTTCAGCATTCGAAATAAGCAGACACATGATCGTCACATCCAGCTGATTCAGCAGGAGCCAAACCTTTCCAGCATCTATGGCATAACGGGTAAATGCTGCCTGAGTTCTTTGGAGTCGTTTGATGTGACTCAAGGACTGCCGCCCGACATCATGCATGATCTTTTTGAAGGCGTAGTACCATTCGTAATGAAGCATGTCATCCGGCAGATTATAAGAGTTCGTATTCTGACCCTTGAAGAGTTAAATGGGAGACTTGCTTCATTTCCCTTTCAAGGAGCAGACAAGAAGTCCAGGTTGCCTCCTCTGACACGGCAGGCAATTTTCAGAACAGCAACTATCAAGGGGTCAGCTGCTGAAAAGCTTTGTTTTTTTTCGTTTTCTTTCTTTGCTTGTCGGTGACAGTGTCCCAAAAGGAAATGCAGCGTATGAAGTCTACCTTGCATTGCGTACTGTGGTAGATGTTCTGGCTCCCCAAGTGTGCCACAGTGCATGTGCACATTTGAAAGTGCTCATTGAAGACTTCTATTGTGCCTTTAAAGAGACTTTTGCTACAGTGAACATAATACCAAAGATGCACTATTTAGTTCATTACTCTAGACTCATGCTTTTGTATGGCCCTCTGTCAAAGCTCTCTTGCATGCGCTTCGAGGCCAAACACCAATTTTTCAAATCACTTTCTAGGAAAACCCGCAACTTCAAGAACATTTGTTCAACACTTTGTCGCCGACACCAAATGAAGTCCATGTATGCATTGTCTCAACCCCAGGAATTGCTGAGTTTTGTGGGAAGCAAGAGAGTGAATGTAAACACATTGCCTGACCTCTTGGGTGATAGGCTCCAGGAACTTAGTTTAGATTTGAAGGACATGCATTGTGTTACCTCAATTACTGTTCCCGAAAGAACACTCTGTGTAGGTTGTGTGATACCCATACATGTGGCAAGTGATGACTTGCCACATTTTGCTAAAGTGACATTGATAGTTCTGTGTGGCCTGAAGCTGTTTGTAGTTGCCTCATTACTCGGCACAAGGTATTTTGATAATCATTATTATGCTTTTGTTGTAGAGGCCACAGCTCACAATGTTATCATTGAAGATGTTAACCACTGTGGGGAGTTTTTTGAACAGCTGTACGTGTACAAAAAGAGAAATTTTAACTTTGTCAGCCCTCGCTATGCTTTCTTTACTGCTGCAGACTAGTAACTCCTGGCAATATGTTTAGCTAAACAGAAATTCTTCAGTAATTTTGATCACTGATCTTGGTAAATTTTGTAATATTTGTGTGAACATTGTGTTGGGTACGTTCACTGTTCACACTTCTGGAAGCAGCCATACGTTAGAGCTCAGCGCTTGTTGCAATTCAAGCAAGGTTTATACAGTTGGGGGACCACCATTTCATGTAGCTTAGTCCTGATAATCCTAACTGCCCTGTGTGTTTTATGATTTAAGTGAGTGCTGCACCAATATTACAATTTTCTATTGTGTGCTTCGCTATGTTCTTTTCGTTTTCCGTTGTGCAATGTGCTCACTGGAAAACATCTTTGGCCCAAAACATGTTCATAATTACCAGTATGCTTGATCTTATACTTGCACATAGCTGCCATGAAGCAACATTAAAAGAAAGGAGCTGTGTTTACAGCCACATGTTTGCCATGTTTCCTCTGGCAGAAAAATAACCATTTTTCTGCATGGCTTACTGCGAAATTTCTAGGCGTGTATGCATTTTTTCTCCTTTTTTTTCGCTTAGTGGTTGGTTCAACAGAATTCTTCCAATCTAATCAGTGCCTCAAATAATCTGTGAGGGGTGCTTGCAACTCACTGCATTAACTTGCAAATAACTGCATTTTTGGCTGTGTATAATGTGCAGTCATTCATTTCTTTGGTCTTGTTTTTCAGTTCTGTCTGCATATAATGTTTTTCCTAGCTACTGGTGCTTAAGTTTGTGTGTTTCTGAAGAGCCTCAGCGCTTGCTCACGCTGAAAAATGTGTATTTACATTTTTTTCTTTACTATTTTATCACATGTTTTCCAGTCTCATGAATTGCTCAAGTACAAGGACTGTTCTTCAGTTCAACTGCATTTTCTTGTATGTAAGTACCTAAATGTTTGGCTTTGAATATTCCTGTGTGGTCACTGCCTTGTCCGAAGTCTTGTTTTGCAGTTGTGTCTGCATGTGATGCTTTGCATAAACACTGTGGCTTAAATTTGTGTGTTTCTGAAGAGCTATAGCACTTTCACACACGTGAGAAATGTGTTTGTACATTTCTTTCTTTACTAGTTCATCGCTGGGATGATTTTCAAAATTTTATTAATGATACAAGGGAGGCAGCAAGGAACAGCCTAAGTTTGGGTCTTCGAGATTCAGGAGGGAGTGGTGTTGCCTGTGATGCGGCCTCTGTTACAGCCCCCTTTTTTGTTAATTTTATAGTGCACTGTTTGGAACTGCGAGGTCACAGCGGAGTGCCAGACAAAAGGACCAGCATTGCAGGAGCCTATAACTAAACTGGTTGTGCTACGCTTACGCCTTAAACACGCGTTGCTCACCTTTATTATTATTATTATTGCAGCCTGTTTAAAGGCGCTGGCTGAGGCTGCCAACCTTAGTGTCCACGCTTTGTCGCATCATTGGGCACTACAAGAGATTCTTTTGCATTGGTGCCTTCACTAGCCTTCCAGCTCATGTTTTAGTTATTTGGTGCGTATTTGCTAAATTCGTGTCCATTTTCCCATTTTTTGTTCCACTGGCTGGGAGAAAGCCCTTTTCTTTTTGGACTAATTGTAAAAATTGTTGGGGTTTAGTTTTTGAAAACCATCATATGATTGAGAGACACCTTACTATGCAGGCTCCAGAAATTGGAACCACTGGGGGTTCTTTAAAGGGATACTGAACAAAATTTTTGTCGCCAAGATTTTCAACAAAATTGAAAGATTGGGCCCTGAAATCGATAGAGACAACCTTCATTCCAGGCAGAAACTACAGGAAAATGATGAATTTGATGCGTTTTTCACAAACTGCCACATCTAGCGGCCACGCCATGAATTAGAGCAGGCGGCGTTTGGTGACGTGCATCTTTTACCTTGTGATGACACAATTTGCAAGGTATATGTAAACTGTAGCGTAACTTCCGTAGAAGCCCACGTGTCAAGCCGGTGGCTAGTTGCAGCAGTCGCCGTCTATGTGAGGAGGGGACAAACAGAATAATAAAAAAAGAAAAAGATGCCGTCACAACCGGAAGCGGAAATGACGTCACGTTTTAACGCGATGGGCGCGAAATTATGAAATTTTTTGACAGGGCGCCGCTTCTTACTTTTTTTTTTATGGCTGCACGTTCTTTTTCTTATCACTATGACGGCTCCATAATGGAAGCCTGCAAGATAACGGGAAGACGAAAAAGACAGATGTGATAAATAAGGTGTATTTTATTCGCGAAATATTGCAGTTGAACAGGATATTACCCCAAAATATATAACACAGAAATCAGAAGTAGCATAACAATTCAACGTGCACACAAACCTTGCACACGTGTTGCTCTTGCATCCGTAGACAGCGCAGCGTTTCTTCGCCTAGCGTCTCGGACTCATCGTCCCGAAGGGCGACAGCACGCCGGCCGTGCGCTGGCAAAACACAGTCACTGAAACGGTTCCCGATGGCTGCGATGGGCTATATTACCTTCTGCCAAGTACCACGAAATCACCTACGGACGACAGGCACAAACCTACTGCGCAAGAACGAGCGACGCCATTTGCATCTGAAAATGCGCAAAACCGTTGACCCATGTTACCAGACTGCCTGCATGTGCCCGCTGTTTCTGAAAATAAACGAAAAAAATTGGCCACTCAACCACATACCCAAGACTAAAGTTTGAAAAAAGTAATCTACTAATTTAATTCGTGACAAATAAAATTAAAACTAATGAAAATAAACGTTGAATTAATTTTTTGTTTTCATTATTTGTCCCCCCCTCACCTAGTAGCGCTTTAATCGTCACGCGGGTGTTGATGTTTGTCGCAATAGGTTTCCGACCACTTTTCGTTCCGACTTTCGCGACCTATTTAGATTGACTCTGCAATTTGCACAGAGCATTCTGCAAGGCCGAATGCGCAATAGCACTCTTCACCAGCTTTGAGTCCCCAGATGAGAATGGCAGCAATGACTTCCGAAGCATGGGGCTGATAGCACCAACATGTGTGCTATCTGAAAGAAACAGCCTCAAGTCCAAAAATTTGATTGAGCCACATTCAGGAAGCTGGTGCAGGAATCTCGTGCTGCATGTGGGTGACATAACCTTCTTAACCAGGCACTTTTTGTGTATGTGCTTGTTTGTTTATTTTTTTTTTTGCACCCGGGTTTTTATTTTCCTTTTCTTATTTGCTTGGTTCTTATTGTCTGTACGTATATATATGTATGTTTGCACCTTTCAAATACATTTTCGCGTATCGTTTGTCTTCTCTTTGCGCTCAGTACCATTATAAATTACTCATTTCAATTTGCCCAACTAGCAACCCTATTGCATAGATCTATTCTTGTCATTACTAGTTTATCCCATATTTGCCAGTGCCATGAACGGCCTAACTAGAAGATTTGTTACATCTTTTCAACAGCATTTACTTGTATGTAACTGGAATTTTTGGCTTTTAATATATTTGCATGTTCATCTTCTTGCCCACAGCCTTGCCTGGCTGATGTTCTGTTGCCTGTGATGTTATGGCTTATAACTGTGTTCCTAAAGATCCTTGTTGCCTGCAGGCAGTAATGCACTGCACCTTTTCAGTTTCTGTTATTGCTTTCCCTTGTGTATGTGGTGATGCCTGTAACATGCAGTGTGGTATACAGTAAAATGCCTGTGTAGCAAATCTTGTGGAACACTGATGACTTTCATTATCTACATTGAACACTTTAATGGACAGAATAGAGCCAGTAAGCATTATGAGAGGGAAAAAAAAAGCTTGTCCACAGCAGATTCAAACAGCATTTGCCAAGAAAAAAAGCCTACACTTTTCTCCTTCACACCAGTATTACTTGTTGAATGGGCAACCACTGCTGACCTGATGCCATTGAGATTCACGACATGCTGTGGTGTGAGATCAAGGAGTTGGGAGATATAGATAGGTTTCTGTCCGTGTATGGTTGCGCTGCTTGTCCATCATAAAGTACAACCAACCAGCCCAAGTTTGTCTTGTTATAGCTTGGAAGTTTGGACTCGCATGTGCTTTGCAGCATGCCCCCGCACTTGCCTACTGACTTGGCTTGGCCCTGGCACAAGAGTAACACACACCATCATTATTTGTATTGCCTTAATGTTAGCATTCCCTTGCAGCCCTATTGCTGCGTGCTGTGTGTGGCTGATCATATTCATGGTCAGACGACAATTCAGTGATTGAGAACAAATTAATTGCTTTGTTGAACAAGGAAATTCGCTGTAGTAGACTCCACTGTAGTTACATTCACAACACATAGAAAAGGTAGGAATCCAGCCAGGCCATATCTTGTGCTTCATTGTACAGACTATTTTGTAGTGTAGGCATTCACTGTAGGTGGTGTTCGACTGTACATACCGTGAAATACCTGACAGTGCTCACCTCATGTCCACTGAAAATTGTGTTAATCTATACTCTCTGTTACAAGTCAAAAGCAGTATGGCTTTCCGCCGTCAAAGGACCCCCTCCAGCTAATGGCATCGCCGCGTCAATGTGACGACTCAGCTGACCAACTTTGCGCTGCGCTCACGCAAGGAATTGCAAAGCATGTCACAAAGCGGTCGCGACATCCCGTCGGCTCAGTGACACCGCAACTAAATTACACTACTCTTTCTACAGCAGTAACTGGCCATTGCCAATAAATAAAGTTTTGCATGACATTGATTTGGACCTGCATGCATTCTTGGCAGCACTGAATTGAAGATGGAACAAAATGAGGCAAATGAAAGAAAAGGAATGGACAATAATTGCAACAGTACACCTGTATATATTAAATGTGTATATGCACGTGTGAATTAATACATAACATGCTAGGAACACTTACAATATTTCCATGCTGCCGTTGCATTCCTCCTTCGTGACAGCTAGTCCTTTGAGATGCATTGTTAGAATGCATCACATTCGGGATTGCCCCATGCAACCTAGTCCTTCTGTCATATTACTTAATGCTGCATAAAAGCGCTGCAACATTGTACTGCACCATAGATTCAGTTTGATCATGTCCTGAGATTTCTTTGTTGGAGCACTAATGCCATGGTTGTTTCACCACAGATGTTGCCCATTGTCACTTAGTTGCAGATGTCATCACAATCTATTTCTCTCTTATGCCTGTTCAGTATCTCTGAAGAACCCAACACTCAGCACCTTTATAACATGGAGTTGGGCTGCTGCAGCATGACCCATGCCATTGACATCATATGATTGTTGTCAATGTAATAGTCATCTGATCAACTGCTTGCCTTGCACTAACGTGCTAGTCCCAAATGATGCTACATAGGCAGTTACCTGCAAAATCCTTTGCATAACCTGTGTTCCAACAGTGCAGAATTGTTCAAAATTATTTTTTAATTTACTAGAATTTTGGCTGTGCCAGCAAATTGGTGCCACTTCCCGCACTTCCACATTTTTTTGTTTGTGTTGGCACAGACAGACGTGCTGGTAAGCACGTCTGTCAGCTATGTACAACTATTACTGTTCTTGTATTTCTTGTGTACCCTTTTCTCTAGTACGTGCAAGGTACAGACTGCGGTTTAAGAGAACTGGGGTTTACCATAACTGAGGTTAGCGAGCCCTTCTAACTATGGCAATACGCTTCAAATTCCACCCTTACCATCATGTGTAAGAACTTTGTCTTGCTATAACTTTGGTTTTAGTCTCTTTGTATGAATGTAACCAGCTAGACGTTTTTTAATGAAAAAATAAAATAGGTAATATTGAAATGGTGGGTGCTCGCGCACCTGCTATCACAGAATTTCTCTAGAAATTTGCTGTATTCGCTGCTGCAATGCTGTATTTACAAAAGTATCAAAAAACAAACAAAACTTGAAAGACAAGTGTTTTTACTGTAATAATAAAAGAAAAAATGGGACTTACTGTGAGTAAGTCTTAAATCCTGGGGAGTGGGTGGGGGGGGGGAGTTCTGACCCCAACAGATTTCTCACTTTGGTGTATGTATATATACACCCATGAACATACATAAAGTGTGACTGACCAACCCCCTTCCCTCAGAAAAAATTTCTGGCTATGCCACTGATCCTGCAGGTATGTTTTGGACAGATTTCTAAATACTTCAATTAGTCAAAACAGGTCCTGCAAAAGCTTTTGTTGGGGATAGAACCAGCACATTTACTGAGGCCATTTTAATATGCCATGTTCTAGTGGTGGCAATATATGGAGATGAATAGATAATGACAGATTGTCAAAGTCTCAATTATGATTGTGTTAGATATTGTATAGCAGCTTATATCCTCTTTGGCCGTGTTGTGTACAATTGCACACACAAACTGTAGAGGCTAGTGACGAAATGCTTTTACTTCAACTCGCTTGAAATGTGATATGCAGACCTGTACACGATTCCCAAGTGGACAGCTAGTGCTTTTTTAACTGCAGTGTGCTGCGTATTGCTGCAGACAAGCACATTGCTGAAGACACTACTATATTTGACGAGCTTTTGGATGTGCCCCATTCAAGAAGCCATGCCAAAATTACAATTTATGTTTGCTCGGAATGGATAAAACTGACGCAGCTCCCCGAATGCCACGGAACCTCCTTGTCCATGTACTTTGAACCCGAGAGTTGATAACTTTTACACAAAAACAGAACAAGACTGATTTCAGACTAGATATTTAATTGCACACCAACTCATATTAGCTGCTGAAAATTCACAGATCAACATATATTGCCACTTTCTCTTTCTTGCAATGGAATATCAAGTGCCTTGGAATCAAGATGCATAAATTTGACACATTTACAAACAGTCCATCATAATTCGTCCCTGAAGAGCATATTTTGAAACAGGTTTCAGCTTTCGTCGGTACGCTTATTCCATAAGTCATGGTGGATCACATTGACTCACCTTTCGCATCTATGAAGGTGATGCTATTAAATCTTAGCCTTCGTTTTTAATGTTATGCTAGGCCATTATCTTAATATTAGTTTATTGAAATTCTAGATTACAATATTCCTCAGCTCTTTCTGTAGGTACATGATTAGGCGTGTTAAGCTCTACTTAGGTATCTTTGTGCAGGTAATTATGTCATGCATAAGTTTGTACTAACCAGACAACGCCTGTCTGAATTTTTTCTTTTTACATTGGTCCTGCACTTAAAGCCCACCTTCACCTTGAAGTGTGGCGAGTTCCGAGAGAGCCTGGCGTTTCTAAACTGCTTACCTGTCGCTGAGGCAAATTACGTAGACACAACTAAAAATCCGTGATACAGCACGTACAGCGCTAGTGTGTCACGTTGGTTGCCCTGGTTTACACACGTACTGCTGTTTGCCCTTCGCCGCTAACAATGGCAATAAAACGAATTGCACTTTCATTCTCACGCGACAAAACTGTGGCAACATTATTCTGTACATGAATATAGGCGCTTCGTTACGACCGGGCGAATAGCTGTGCGCCGTCGGCCGCCGGTCAACCTTCTAGGCCTAGAAGCTCGGAGCGATATCAGCGGCTGCGAGAGCCGGCACTGCGGAAAGCTCACCGCTAGCGTTGATATGCCAAGTAACATCGTCCATGTAAAACGAAGCTGCGCTCAACATGGACATTTTTTCGAAGCTGCTTGTATGCTGATCGTGCATGCATGGGCTCGTTTTCGTTTAGCCCGAATCGCCGTGGGTGTACTACATACAACGCGCTGCATGACGGATCGCACGACGGAACAGAACACCACAATGGCCACAATAACGTGATGGTCTCGATGTTAGTCTGTGAGATGGTCGTATGTTCGATGTGCGACATTCGGCTTCTGGCTTGAGGAATCGGGCCGGTGTCCAGCGCGTTTGAGCAGTGCGAAAGACCTTGTCACCTTCACACTAAACACTAATCGGCTCTTGCAATTGCTCGGTGCACTGATGATTCGTTGTCTGTTGGCAAATGATCATACGGTGACCCACAAAAGCCAATGAAGCTTCACACGGGCATACTAAACAGACGCCCGCACTCACACAGAGACGCCGGTGAGCAAACCCGTGACACTTTGAGAAGCCCCCGTCGCCGGCGCACACCGGCCGCCGACCAGATTGCTGCCGAGGTCTCGAAGCCTACTTCGTATCGCTTCAAAGTTTTAGACGGTGAAATTCCAGAAGAACAGTTGACGGTCGCAACAGCTTACTTTTGTTACCATTGAAATTATTCTTCGCCATTCTTTGTAACTCGGCACTCTGAAGCGAGGTATTCGCGGCGTTTCGGTGAGGGATCGGGCCGATGTCCAGCGCGGATCAACGGTGCGAAAGACCTTGACACGTTCACACTAAACACCAACCGGCCGTTGCAAATCCTCGCTGCACTGATAATTTCGTTGTCTGTCAACAAATGCTCGCACGGCGACGCACACAAGGCACTGGAGCTTCACACCGGCGTGTTAAACAGATGCCCGTACACAAACGCACATTCACACACGCACGCACGTCACGACCAAAAATGGTTTTTAAAACTCCCATAGGGAGTTTCTAACCACGTGACACGCACGTCACGACCGAAAACACTTTTTAAACCTCCCATAGGGAGTTTCTAACCACGTGACCTAAAACTCCGTGGGGAGTTTAACAAGGTCATGTCGTCCATAAACTCCCTCATTAAACAAGGGGCGTTTTACGACGACATGTGCCGACTTCACTCCGCTACCACGGAGTAAATGGTTGGGGCATGGGGGTTTTGGGGGCTCATATGCTGGAAAAGCTCCCATCTCGGCTAATTTTTGTTTACAGTGTATGACAAGCTAGGTGACCACCAGCACCGCAGTGACTCAGTCCCGCGCCACTAGCGCAAGCTGCTGAGATATTTTTTCGCAAGTTTATCGTGCTGGTTTCAAAGTTTTACCAACGCTGACCCTTCGCGTGGCCGCACCCGTGAAATCCATGCGCCGGCGCGACAGCGCTCCCTCAAAATCTACTATATAAACACATGGCACGTAAACGAAGCTACTGTGTCGAGAAAAAAACGTTGGTTCATGCGTCAACGCATGCAAGCATTAGTGATCGGGACGTTGTAAAGAAAGCGGTGTACTTACGATGAGCTCCACTTCGTAAGGAAGCTTGTTGACGCTTGTCTGTGGCAAACACTTGGCGCGTATAGTGACATTGTCGTCCCACACAGCTGTTACATCGGACACAGGGTCCACTATTATAAAGCGTGGCTCCTTTGCGCACACTATCGCCGCAAAAGTAATTATCAGGGACGCGCACAAGCGGCAAATCGCACGCGCGCACTTCCGTCATGCTTGCAGTGAAAGGAGGCGTCCGCTACGCGACCCGCATGCGGTTCCAACGGCCGCCGCTACGCGGCTTTCAGTGGCGCCCCTATAGGCGCTGCGCATCGCGGATATCTGCACCTCAAACTACAGTCTTTAAGCCAGCAAACCATTAGGCCTATATATAGTGCGTCTGAGCGTTCTATCACGGCCGCTCGATCCCCCTTTGGTGCGGCCCGCCGAATGCTCCTCTCCGCCTATGAGAGCGCTAGTTCCCTTTCAACCCGCCGCGTCGGCTATGGCGCTAGCTATCGGCGAAGCGTGGGGGGGGGGGGTTTCTCTCAAAGCGCTCTACAGCCACAGTGAGCTATCTACGCAGGTAGTTTCATGCGGTCCTGCTCAGTGTTTTGGCATGCGTCATTGCAGACGCTCTCATGCACAGGTTGCAGTCACTTTAGCTGGAATAGAGGTAGATGGTTCCTGATACATGCGCTCAATTAGATACACACGGCGCGTTTAAGCTGTCCCATTGAGGCAACGAGGAACCACATGATCCTCGTCCTGCTCTCGCTCGTACGACAACGCAGTATTATGTTTAAAATGTTATTGTGGATTATTAAAGCGTAGTGACTCCGACTTTAATGTCAACTAAATAGCCGAGGCTTAATGTATATTTTATTTATGCGGCTACTGAGCGCATTCATTTCCGCGACATACATGTCCGGATTATATGAATCGGACAATTATCAGCATTGATTCTTCGTAAATAGTCTGAGATACGCATGATTTAATACTCAAATGTACACCCGCCCATTTTCTTAACCTGAACGCGCGAGCGTCGACCGCCGAGCTGATCAGCGCCACAGAGCGGAGCGCGGCGTTGAAATGAACGAGAATATGCGCATGCGCGCTATGAGCAGTTCTGGGCAGCTATCGCCTGCTAGGCTTTTCCGGGAACCGGACACCACGCCCGCTTTTTTGAGCACCGCTACCGTCATTCTTTTTTTTTTCTATTCTGAACGCTGCCATTCAGTTGTAACGGAAAGGTCAAGTGGTCGTGCTTCCGATGGATGAAATATGATTACACCCGCTAACTACGCTGCATCCGCATCAGCATTTTTACAACGGAGTGTTTAAGCTTTTAGTTATGTCGTGCGGAGTCGAAAAGAGACTCATCAGAGGCCGGCGCGCGCTCTGGCTCTCTGCGCCTTCTTCTTGTTCATGGTCTTAGTTCATGCTTAGTCAAGCCGATTAGGCCTAACCGTTCTAACGTCATGCTAATTAAGCTATTTGATGTCATATACACGCTAATTAAAATCACGGTAATGAGGTCATCGCTAATTAGATCATTGGTAATTATGATCAAGTTAATTACGACCTTACTGTTAGATCCTTGAAAATTGGCCCCCTGTTAATTAGAACCATGCTAATTAGGGCCTTGCTATCGAGGACCTTGCTATTTCAGAACTTTTCAATTAAGATCACTGTAACTAAAAATATGCTAATTAGGATCATGTTAATTAAAAGCTTGCTAATAAGCTAGGTGAGCCACACGCTCCGTGGTTAGTCCCGCCTTGCAGCACTACTGCAAGCTGCCCTTTTTTTTTCTGTGGTTCACGCAGCGCTTTTCTGAGGCATAAAGATATCTGTCACTGCAAGCCGAGCTGATTAGAAACGACCGTCTTCCAAAGAATAGCACAGACGCTTTGTCACTGTCTTATAAGAAACAAGTTTATTGCTTTTCTTGAGAGCAAACAAAAAGGGAAAACAAAGCCTCAATAAGGATGCCCTAGCTGGAAGTGGTGCCACGGCGTATTGGACATTTTTATCATTTCACCTGCTTGAAAAATTGGAGACTTCTTGTCGCAGCTTGCGTGTCTTTCAGTAGCTGCTAAAGGCTCCACCAGCCTGAACAACCGCTGCCATGCGTCGTGGAAGAGAGTCGTACAGCGCTGGTATGAGGTCGCGGTCCATTTTCAAGAGGTCCCATTCGGCTTGAACATTGCGCCATAGTTCGTCGCAGCCCGCGTTGTGAAGGCCCTTTCTTGAAAGGTTACTCTTCATTAGACCCCACACGTTTTCAATAATATTCATATCCGCTCCCAGTGGCGGCCAGTCAGCAACCATGACGCAGAGTTCTTCCAGGCGGTTTTTGGCAGCGCGAGACGTGTGCAAGGGGGACAAGTCCTGCTGCAGTATGAAACAGCCATCAGGGAAAGGACCGTCAAGGATATGAGGCAGGAGCTCCTGTTCTATGATGCTTAAGTAGGAGTCCGCACAAAATCGGCACTCTATTCGGTGTAGTGGTCCAAGACCCTCTTTCGTTACTGCCCCCCAAACGTTGACACTTCTGCGTCCACTGGCTCTTACTTGCTGAACGTATTGGGGGGCATACCTACAAACGTGGGGAACAATCAGTAAATTTTAAACTGCGATAATTTATATCACGAACGTACTGTGAAAATAGCAATAACAAAAAAGATTTGCAGTAATAATACTGTGAAAGCAGAAACGGCCAGAAACTAACCACATATATTTACAATAGGAAGAAACGAACCTTGTCAGGCCTGGTCTGTATACTCTGCGGTGTTGGTCCCACTGCGTGCAGATTGTAGACTCGTCGGTGAAAACGACATTTCGCCATTCATCTACCGTCCAGTGAAGATGAGCCTGGGCAAAAGCCAGTCTTTTTGCTCTTGCTGCGTCCGAAAGAAGCGGCTTTCGGGCAGCACATCGACTTTTAAGACCGCCTTCCAAGAGCCGTTTTCTGACCAACTCTTCGCTGACATCCAGGCCAACCACATCTCTAATCTGTCCAGCAGTCATGAATTAGCCTCGGCTACTTGAACCAAGGTAGCATCCTCTTCTGCTGTCGTCTTCCTCGCGCAGTTTCTTGCCGCATCACATATGCGCCCTTCATCTCTGAACGCACAAATTATTCTGTTTACAGTAGCTAGATGCAAGTCCAAAACCCTCGCGATATTTCTTTGGGATGTGCCACTCAACGACATCCGTATTGCAGCTACTCTCTTTTCCTCAGGGACCCGAGCTGGCATCATTAATACTACGCAAACCGCATTCTCGAAGGGCGTTATAACCGCGAAGTGCGATATACCAATGACGTCTGATCGGAATATCTCGCTTATCAGCTCACGCCTTTCAGCAAACAAAACAAAGGAAGGTCGTATCATGTTGCACTTTCCATTCTTTTTTCAGCGGTATTTAGAAGACACAGCAAAAAGCGATAACGGATGAAAAAATGTAAGCAGCTTGCACTAGTGCTGCAAGACGAGACTAACCACGGAGCTTGTGGCTCATCTAGCTTATTAGCAAGCTTCTAATTAACAGGATCCTAATTAGCATGCTTTTAATTACAGTTATCCTAATTGAGAAGGTCTCAAATAGCAAGGTCTTCGTTAGCAATGGCCTAATTTGCGATGACCTCATTACCGTGATTTAATTAACATGTATATGACATCAAATACCTTAATTAGCATGAACTTATAACGGGTAGGCTTAATTGGCTTGAATAAGCATGAACTAAGACCATGAAGAAGAATAAGGCGAAGAGAGCCAGAGCGCGAGCCGGCCGCTGATTTTAGTTATGTCGACTCCGCACGACATAACTAAAAGCTTAACCACTCCGATGTAAAAATGCTGACGCGGATGCAGCGTAGTTAGCGGGTGTAATCATATTTCATCCATCGGAAGCATGACCACTTGACCTTTCCGTTACAACTGAATGGCAGCGTTCAGAGTAGAAAAAAAAAAGAATGACGACAGCGGTGCTCATAAAAAGCGGGCGTGGTGTCCGGTTCCCGGAAAAGCCTAGCAGACGACAGCTGCCCAGAACTGCTCAAAGCGCGCATGCGCATATTCTCGTTCATTTCAACGCCGCGGTCCGCTCTGTGGCGCTGAGCAGCTCGGCGGTCGACGCTCGCGCGTTCAGGTTAAAAAAAATGGCGGGTGTACATCATGGCGGATTTCACAAGCGGAGGACTTTGCGGGAAAGTGGTTTTCGAGAAAGTCTTAGTATATTTTCTAGAGAGCTGTTGAGATCTCCAGCCCAGTTGGCCAAGAGTGGCCTCAGCAGCTTCTTGATAAAGAGCTCACACAGTTCTTCACAGTGGTACGGGTCTCTGCAAGCGGAACACCACATCAGAGGGCAGCTTGTGAGGTGTGGAAGTACAGCACTTGAGAGCAGTTTGCATATTTGTCCACAGCGACGGATCTCTGCAGAGTGTAGTGCTTTTTCAGCGAAGGTACAAACCAGCTTACACAACCAGACAACTTGAGGTCGGGGGTAGCGGAGCCCTCCTTGGTCAAGGCTGAAGACGAACTGGTATGCACCCTCGCGTGAATCTTTTCCTTTCAACTGCAGTTTGCACGCTGGGCATGATACCTGCAAAGTCAAGAAGTCCATGTATTGCGTTTTCATTTTGTGCGTGCGTGCTAAATCTGGTGATGTAGTCGCCAAACAAAATACTACCTTTTCTTCACAAACGAAAGCCAAATATCCTGCCAGGTGAACCAGCGCGGTGAAGTCAAATAGGACGGGGACTTCATCGTACTTCATCACGTGCTGAATTTTCCACAGCACAGCAAGAGCCTCGTCAGGAATGGCTGGACTTTTTGCTCCATGGAAACTGTTCGTAGCTCTCAATGCCGTTTGGCACTCTGAATTAGATGGCGCATTCCCGCTTCTGGCTGCCTCTAAAATGCCAACCTGCACATATTAAGAAACTTTCACGTTCGGCACTAACAAAACACGTGACGCCAAACAAACCTTTAGCATCTTCTCTGCTGTGAAGACAGCTGTTCTGGCGTCAACTCGGTCGTTGCCGCCATTGAATTGGCGGAAGCAGCTGAATAGCGACTCAACTGGATCACTGTTGAGAGCCCGCGTCAAGGTGTACTTGAAGCTGAAAATAGTAATAAACCATTATATAGAAAAACTTATTTACAAAACATAATGAGCCAATTAGTTATCAAAGTTGAATAATTCATCTTTCCTTAAAAAGTTAGTATACTTGCCCCGACGTCATTCAGGAGGTACTCCACAACAGCAACCGTTGATCTTGTCGTCATGATGGTTGCTTCATACGTCGCCTTAGTGAGGGACTTTGCTCGACACTTCGCGCTTTCCAGCTTGATGTCCTCGAGGTAGCCAGTGAAGTCGACCTCAAGCCATGCGAGTCGATCGTCTTCACTTGTGACAAACGGCATTTGCCTAGATTTCCAGCCAGATGTGTCATGTAGGTCATACCACATCCCAACAATTTTCATGAATGTGATTGTCGATCCGCAGTCCCTGAATTCCGAAGCCCTCTCGTGAGCTTCGGATTCTTCTGAAGGAACTCCAGGCTGCTAATTACGGCAGGTGAAAATACTAAGGTCGCGCGAAACACTTTCATTTTCTCTAGATTGTTGGGCTCAACGTGAGATCGGCTTAGCAGTCGCGCTGGTTTGACGAGCAAATTTTGTTGAATCTCATAGAGAACCTTTTTATAAACGCCTCCTCTAATTTTTCCGGTTCCGTCAAACATCTCTCTTTCTAGCAGATTTGTTCTTAGGTTTTTGATGAGGTGGTTAAGGTCAAATGAAAGGAATAAGGGGTCATTTTCCCTTACTGGATGCGGCACAACACGCTGCAGAGTATTGTCATCAGACATTCCTCTAAACATGGCGGTGTTTTTCTGATAGTTGCCCCTCACAATACGAACAACGAAAAACCCTGCGTCCTCAACAGCTTTCAGCACATTGAACGTCAGGCTGCGGAGCCGGTCATGTTTAAGATTCCTGGTGAAAAAATACCCGACGGGAATCACGTAAGCCGTGGAAAGCCCACGCAAAACAAAACAAAAGAGCCTGTTGGCTATTTCAGTGGCACCACCAGCTCGAGGTTCGCAGTCGATATCAGCGAGCCCGAATATTCTATCAACTTGACGATCATAGATCACTTTCTGCTGTATTGACATTTCGTCAATGATATGGCTGCAGTACGGATCTTTTTCTGACCGCAAGCCTTGTCTCTCTACTTGGAGCCGTTCCCTTATCAGGCTGGTTACACCCGTCTCTCCTGTGGAAGATCCGACAAACTTTTGTAAGGTGCTTCGACACGGCAGCTTCAGCAGCTTCCTCCCCCGTACATGATCGTAACTTTTGCAAGACGTCGCCTTCCACAGTACACATTCCCGCAGCGTGGGCTCCTGCCACGTTGGACGCGTCTTATCGAAGTTGATAATTTGTTCCATGACAAATTTCGCAGTCCTACCTCCTTCATGCGCGGCTGTCGCAAGGGCCTTTAGAGCTTGCACAGCACGGTTCTTTTCATATTCCTCAACTTTTTCTCGGAATTCGTCGCAGTTTTTCTGAAGTTCTTGCAAGCGCTCGTTTCAGTCTCTGCACTTTCACTTCCAGGCGATGTGCGTTTCGTTTCGTCTCTGCTGTATATCCAGCCAGGTCGAAGGTCGTCTGGCATTCTTCATGTTTTAATACGCTTTCAAGGTGTTCCTGACCACCCGTAGACCTCGCCCAAAGCTACGTTTCTTGTGCCTTGCACGGGGAAATCGAGCGGCCGGTGTGACTGCTATTCAGTGGCTGCGCTTTCAGCATCAGGTTCTTCGAGACGAGGACGTTTCATTTTTTTCCTTCTGTCACTAACGCCGGCTTCTCCCTAAAATTCTCGCTTCCGTGTGCGCCGCCACGGTGGCACACGAAGAAGGCTTTTGCGCTCCTTGCAACGAGAAGGCAACATGTAGGTTGGGTAGGACGGAAACCTGAGGTTGGTGCCGGCTGTTGGCAGCAGCAACTTACGTTTCATTCCTACCTTGTAGTCGTCTGCCTGTGAAATGAAGCGAAGCACACCACATTCCGGAGCTGGGCTCCCAATGGCTGCCCTTGTCACTCCCTTCTCGGGAAATGTTCCTGCAGCCAGGCATTCCGGAGGTTTTCCTTGGATGGCAGCTCGTGGTAGCACAGTTCCGGGGTTCGTGAAGCATTCGACAATACAAAGCGGCACGCAACAATTTTTTGGGCATCGCGTGCACTGCAATTCATCCACGGGACTTCTAAAACCTAAATGAATTCCCAGAGAAAAAAATGTCATCGCATGCTTGGCCGCACGACGGCAGGATACAACTGTCGCAAAGTAGGGAGGATTTAGCGGGATTCCACCTTCGCGCGAGGCAGGTGCCAGCAGGTGCAAGGGTCATTCCGGATGGATGGATGGATGGATGCTATGAGCGTTCCCCTTTAAAACGGGGCGGTGACATGTCTCCCACCAGCTCGAAGAAAAAAAAAAAAGCTTCCTTTTTCATGTGGCCTAATACCTTATCTACATTGATTAAATTAGGTTATTATACCAAAAAAATATAAATTCACGGTCCTCTCTCTCTGCCTCTTAAGGCAGAATGACCTTATTTTTCCCCCATTAGTTATTTTTGTTCTTTATCTCTACTTTTCTGCCACCAATACTCTAACCGTCTCTTACTTATTAGATGTGAAGCATCTTATAGCGGAGTTCAATCCGGTGGTGGTGGTGGTGTGCGGCGTGACCACCCTTACTGCGCATGCGCAAGCCACCTCCTCTCCCTCTCCACACCCCCTCTCCTCCCCTTCCACCTTCCCCCACACTGCACCTCTCCACTCCCCCTCTGAAACGCGGGCTCTGCATGCCGAAACGCTGCTTCGCATCGCCTCATGGGTCCCCTTTAGCGGGAGATGGTGTGATTTTTTCTATCGCCGACGTGTTCAGCTTTCCATTGTTGTCCCTAAAACCCAAGGCTTCATGTAGACTCGCGCCCACACGTATACCTGGGTGAATATAGCCACATTCAATAGTACATGTTCCATCGTTTCCTTAGTTTCCCCGCAGCATGTCACATTGTTCTTCTTCGTTACTGAATCTCGCTTTATAACTACGCGTTCTAAGGCAGCCCGACCTTGCTTCAAACAGTAAGCGCTTCCCCTTGAATTATCATAAACCTTCCCTCCTTATTCGTTTTTCTCTTTCGGTAGTTACTCAGAGCCGGCTTCTTTTCCATCGCTGCCATCCAATAAGTCCTCTCCGCCTCTCTGACCTTCCGCTTAATGCTCCTTGTTGCCATATCGCCCGCACTGCTAGCCGTATATTTACTGGTGAGCCTCCTAGTTCTTTTTCTCCACTGCGTGTCAACGCTTTTTCTATACAAATACCTGAAAACCTTCTCTGCCCATCTACTCTTCTTCATTTTCCTCAGCCTCTCTCGAATCTCATTTTGTTCTGAGCTTCCCTCACTTCAAAGCCTGTCCATCACATATCACCCTTTACAGCCTCATTTGTCGTCCTCCCGTGAGCGCCCAACGCGAACGCCGGCCCACCGTCCTTTGATTTACATCCATTCCTGATTGTACCTCTGACTTCATACACACACGGAGTTCCCAAATGTAAGCCCCGGGACCATCCACAACCCTTCCACAGCCCTCGAGCACCTCCTACCTAATTGTATCCCCATAAAGCTCTGTGCTTCATAATTGCAAGCATTCCCCTTTCCTTTTGCTACCGATGCTTTCTCTTGTACCTCCATATATCTATCCTGCATCATTTACCCATACTCCGAGGTACTTGTACTCGCTTACCCTAAGTATTTTTGGCCCTGTATAAAGACCGCATGGTCTTCGTGATCATTGAATACCATCAATCCAATTTTGTTGCACTAAATTCTAGTCCTAGAGCCTCACATTTCCCTGCCGCATATATCTGCCAGTCGCTGTATATCATCTTGACTGTCCGCAAATAAGACAATATCATCAGCATAAAATAGACCTGGAAGCTTCTGCTCAACCATCGTGCCGACCTGTTTGTGTGAGAAATTAAATCCAATGTTGCTACCTTCTAGCGCTTTTTCCATCCTCACCATGTACAGCATGAATAACAGCGGGGACAAAGACATCCCTGTCCTCAGCCCCTTGCTAATTTCAACGCTGTCCTTGCTACTTATTCCTTCCCATTCTATACATACTGTATTTTCTCGTATATTTCCCTAAAAGCTGTATACAGTCGTCACCTATGCCACTTCTTTCAATATATCCCACAGAATTTCCTGATTAACGTTGTCCATACGCCCCGGTAATATCTAGATAAGATACGTATAAGGGCCTTTTTCTATTTTCGATATTTCTATACACTGGGTAAGAACAACAGATTATCGTCTAACCGCCTCTCGATCCGAAATCCATTCTGAAGTTCTCCAAAATATGATTTTGTTCTACCCACGCTTCTATTTTTAATTTTACTGCCTGCATCGCCAAACCTGTATAGCACCGATGTAATGGTTAGCGGTCTATACGAGCGAATGTTATCCTTTTCCTCCCCTGCCTTTATCGATTAAGTTCATTCTACGTTTTTCTCCAACTGTCTGGTATT
>NW_023615705.1:0-40001 GCF_013339695.2 Rhipicephalus sanguineus
TTTGAGTGGTTACATAAACTGGAAGTGTGATTTCCCATTTGGTTAAGTTTACCATAGTTTGTTCCTGGTAGTAGTCTAAATTAGACTTTTGTATGTAATTTGGGCCTGGTTGGTTCAGACTGGCTAGCCCAATTGGACTCGATTTTAACTGATTGGAGTTATTAATTTTCCAATAGGCCCAGTTGATTCAAACTAGCAAGTTTGATTGGAATCAATTGGTTTCACTTTGTCTCAATCAAAACCAATTGGAACTAAAAATTTTTCAAGTAGGTCCACTTCATTCCAATTGGTAACTCCAATTGGTTTCACTTGACTCAGTTGAAACCAATTGGATGTAAAAATTTTCCAATTGCTTCCAATTGGGTTCACTTCATTCCAATTGGCAACTCCAATTGGTTTCACTTGACTCAACTGAAACCAATTGGGACTAAAAGTTTTCCAATTGGGCCCACTTCATTCCAATTGGCAACTCCAATTGGTTTCTCCTGTGTCCAATTGTAACCAATTGGAAATAATGAGTTCCCAATTGGTTCCTATTGGTTCCATTTGATTCCAGTTGAAAAATCCAATTGGAGTCAATAGTTTTTTTTGACTGGGATGTGAAACATAAAATAAAGGGACCAACAACCATTCGGAATATGTCACAAGATTCTAGAAAAAATGGAAAGACAATGAATTTTTCCGAATATTTTGAATATGTTGCTTGTGATTTAAGTAAGAACTACAACTTTAAACTGCCACAGAAGCATGTCACAAGTATGTCACGGCTTCTGCAGAGAAGGCTTGGTACTTTGTGAGAGATGAACTTCACAATGGTGGTAAATCAGGCTAGTTGGTTGCTCATGATCGTAAAATAACAGCGCAAAAGACGGACGAACACACAGAGACAAACGAGCGCTGATTTGTCTCTGTGTGTTCGTCCGTCATCTTTTGGGCTGTTATTTTATGATTATGTGAGAGAGAAGTGAGAGCACTCTGTAATGTCTTGTCATTTAGTACGCCATACTTATTCTTTAAAGCTGCAGTCTTTATGTTATATAGCCATCTGCACTTTATTTATTCCATAAGTATAACAAGGTATAAATATATTCAGAGAAGAGCTGCCGCCACTGCAATGGGTGGAACAGCACACATGCTGCAAACTGTGGTGCCTCTCGTTGCATGGAGATGCACATAAGCGCTTCAATAGGTGAGTTTACGAGCGAGTTTGCGTAGTTCTGTGGTGTCTCTATGAGATACCAAAGGGCCGTCTACTAATAATCACGGAAGCACGAGCCGAAATCACTGTCTAGCCTTCTAATCGCGAGCCATCTGCTGTCGAGAGCATTTCTTTGATGGAATAGCTGTCGAGAGGTCTCTGACAGAATTTGTCACAGAAATACTCTCGACAGAAGACGGCTTGCCACTAGACAGCACAAACGGCAAAGGTATACGGATGGCAATGGTCTGTGTACCTTTTCTCACAGGTGTACATGGGTGGAACAGCCGAAATAGGATTTGGAGTAATTTCTGGAGAAGCAAGAAGGCTTACTATTAGCAAAGAGAGCAAAAATATGTACAAATCATTCAACATCGCCTAACTCTTGCACAGTGCATGTGAGCACTGCTATTTCAATAAAAGCAGTGTGTTGAACCACCCCATAGTGCAAACAATGATGAAGTCCACATTAGCATTTGCAGTGCCTGTAAAATCATTTGAGAGGCCCTGCAAATGCTAATGTGGACCTGCCAACCTAGCAACCTCCAAATTCATAAAGCGGACATTCATAAAGCGTGAGCAAGTGGGGGAGGTGAAAAAAAAAATCTGGTGTACGTTGTTGTTTATTGTCTCTTTGGGAAGCAGGAAAGTGATACACAGTTAGAAATAATTGCCAATAATCTTTTTAAATGTCAGCTGTCATACCAGTACTCGTAATTATTCATACAGTGCATGCACGCTGTGCTGTGTCGAATGACAAATTAACTAGTACTAATAGCCCCTTGTAAATCTTGGTACGCTTTTCCACAAGGCAAAAATGTACTGTGGCGAAAGTGGCTTAAAAAGTTTTCTGCACGCGAGAGAATAAGGTCAGGAAATTTTAGAACCGCGGTCCTTTTTTTTCCTTTCTTTTACGGTGGGGTTAGGGTACAGCATAGGTCGGCAAACTCACTCAGGAGTTGACTCACTCACTCACATCAGGCTGCAAGTCCGGGTGAGTAATATTTTGGTGGGCTTGAACCCGAGTCAGTCTGATAGAGGAAAATTTTAATGAGCCCGAGTGAGCCCAAAGCACAAAATATATTTCTTGAGTGAGTCTGAGTGAGCACCACCTTTCCTGCCTACCTACTGACCTTCAGCATAACTATCACCCTTATGTCGGCTCATGCTTATACGCACGTCTACTCACAGATATTTCAACTCACTAGCATCCATATACCACCTCAATATTTACATACAGGGGTGCAACAGCTGTGCCAGTTTGATACATATCCTCACTTTTGTACCAAGCCGAGCCAAAACCGTGAAATATGTTGAAATTGTGCCACGCTCCGCCAAAATGCCCGACCAGCCTCAAAATTTTCTCACTTGCGCTAATTTTAGCGAGACACACAGACCAGAGCCCTAATAACTCCTTCTAGTACACTGTACCCTATAAGTCAGCAAAAAAAGGTGGAGCTCACTCAGACTCACTCAATAAATATATTTTGTGCTTTGGGCTCACTCGTACTCACCAAAATTTTCCTCTACCGGACTGACTCGGACTCAAACTCACCAAAATATTACTCACCCGGACTCATGGCTCGATCTGAGTCTGAGTGAGTCGTCTCATGAGTGAGTTTGCCGACCTGTGATTGATGATGAACATTATTAATCGCCGCTTGCATTTCACTGAGCCAGACCAGTTTGTAGTCACCAGATGCTACCCAGAAATAATGTTCGAGGGTATGCACACTGAGTGCATAACTAAGTGTATAAATGTCCATGAAGCAGGCATTTCTGATGCACGCTGGCGACTGCACTGCTGCAAAATTTCTACCATGCATTACTGTTTATGTACTGAAAGTACAGCTGGCCAAACAGTGCCTTGCAGTTGTCAAAACTGTGGGCATAGCATCAGGCTGCACCTTTCCTGCTCAGGGCCTTCCACTATGGCTAGGACGAAATCACACAAGATGTACATGCTGAATTGGCAGTACTCGGTAAAATGAGCCAATTTAGCACAGTCTATTATTCTAGAATGCTACGTGCCTTTTAAAAGTGAAGGTGGAAGCACATTTTCATACAAGACTGTTTGTTTCGATTTCAGATGTTAAATAATAAGCTGCCTTGCTGTAGTAGCTCTTTTAGAAGATAGGGCATGTTGAAAAGTCCGAAACATAATTTTCTGTTGAAATTAATAATTTTCAACATGCAAGCAGTTAATTTTGTCAAAACAAGGACTGGGTGAATACAGATGTAGTGCACTGTATAGCTTGCATGATTCCATGATGCTATGCATGCCACTTACTTTATAGCTGCTGACTGCACTCTCAAGCTGGAGCTTCAACCACGGTGTCATGGCTTGCCATTACATGAGAGGTTGCATTTGTGGACACTGAATTGGTTGTAATGGCTGCTGAAACATATAAGAAGAATCAATCGTACAATGTAAAGTATATACCTTCAATAACGGTACGTAGAAACACATAATTTTGCTAATCAACTTATATAGTCTGAAGTTCTGACTGCACTACATTTATTTATTACCATCTAGTCAACAAGCAATGTGGTTACTGTATTTCTGCACCCTTCACTTAAGGATACATGGCTCTTACTCGTCAGTTGTCGGACTTAAGTAGAACGTACAAAAAAGGCTAAAAGCTGTAGTGAAGTACTCAACCAACGCGCAGCTTGTCAATAGAACACAAGGCATTGCACGCCTAAGAACGCATGTACGATGGCTCGGTTTATTTGCTGTCAATTTATGGATGTTGGCCCAAAATAAGAGTGACCCAAAAATAAGATTGTTAATTTACCTAAAAAATAACGTAAAACATAGCAATGGTTGCAGGTCGGCGAACTGCCACCACTCACATTTCAGCGAGATCTGACATTCTGACGCTGTGCATTCATACAGGTCAAGCTCACTACCGTATCCACTTAGAAATGTCCAACGAAGCCAGCAGTCCTAAATCGACACGTGTATATCAACACGAAACAAATTATTTCGCCGATTACACCCGGAAACTTAGCGATGAAAAGAAAACTTTGGCTTAGCAGCATTGTTGCGTGCGTTAGCTGTATCAGAAAGTTTTTGATTAAGGGCAAGATTTCAAGCATGAAACAACAACAAAGCACTTACAAAAGCTGAAGTGTACTCCATCATGCTTAGCAACAAAATCTGTCAGCATGCGCAAGAAAACCAAGACATGTGGGAGGCTGGCAGAAAAAGGGCACACATTAAAATCTGCTGAAACCTCTGAAACCTTGTGTTTGAGTGCCTTAAACCATGCTTCTAATGCCTTGAAGAGCAAGCGTGATTCGCAGTAGCATCATAGGATGTTGGTCTAAACAAATTTATTGCTAAAAAAACTGTTGTAAAAATGGTACACACCAGCAATAAAGAAACTGATTTATTGTAGAAAATTATTTTATATTTTACTTATTATTCGCACTTTAAATATTTTAGTCTAACACCGTTAAGTTAAAATTGTTCAATGATGCCGCATCGTGGCTGCCATGCTTTAGCGTGATTGGCACCATGTTTACATCCACGAACTCGTACTCTGGCTCAGAACCTTTTCTAAGAATCCTTTTTTTTTTGTTCACGATCAAAGCAACACCTGTGCGCACATGTGTGCATGCATGTGTGTGTGTACTCACCACTGGTCTATTAAAAATAAATGATAAATAAAATGTATACAAAGAAATACATAAACTGTCAAATAAGCAAGTAGAGTAATAAGTATATAAATTAAGAAATGTATGAAGAAATAAATCATCCGCGTGCGCTTCCTGGGTAAGTTAAAGGTAGACATGTTTGAAAGGAATGTGTCTGGCTGGGTAAATTTATAAGTGTCTGTATTATGCATGCTCGAACATTACAGGTCCATTTAATTTCGTGCATACTCTTGATTTTACACGACTGCAAATAATAATAATAATAATAATAATAATAATAATAATAATAATAATAATAATAATAATAATAATAATAATAATAATTTTTATTTGCACAACAATGTGAACCCTCGGGTGAAGTGCAAAGCTAGACAGAAAGGAAATTCCCTCACGCTCGTGCGTCTGCTAGCCCGTTCTGCAATGCATTTGATGTTGTGAGCACATATATGTGACGTCTAGTTTCCATCTGACAGAGAAGTGCGTCGGCTCTCTAGACTGTAAGAATGACACATTACAGGGATGACTTGATTAGACGTTATCAACAGACGTAGACGTATGGATCTTATTTCGATGTTGACAGGATATCAGTGGTTCACTGGGATTGAACAGGCACCAATTAGCAACAGGAACCACTAGAAATGGGCTATCGAACAGGCACTACTTAGCGAGTGAAGCCACTTGGATTGGGTTATTGAACAGGCACCACTTATCAAGGGGACCCGCTTGAATTGTGTACCGTAAAATCCCGAACAAGCGCCCCTACTCGAGCAAGCACCCCCCTCCCTTGTTTGGGAGATTTCAAACATGCACCCCCTTCTCCCCTCCCACCATTTTCACTGTTTCATTCACTGTATTTATTCGCCCAACGAGGGCGAATGAAAACAGTGAATGCATGCGTATTCAATAAAGCATTTCATTAGAAGCACGGGTGTGCATTCTTTATTCTTAGCGGCTCTTCCCCCACCATCTTAAATTTTGATCTATGACCGAGCAAGGGGCCCCCTCCAAATCTTGTCGGATTATCCTTCTCCATACAAAGAGCGCTTGCTCGGGATTTTACGGTAATCTTACCAGGCACCACTTCGTAAGTAGAACCACTTTCAAGTAGCAATTATTGAACAAGTAGCTCTTAGCAAGTGGAACCACTTTCAAGTGAGAATTATTGAACAAGAATTGCTAAGCGTATTTAATAACCTAATGAAAAGCTATCACTTTGTTGATTATTGAACATTCACAACTTAGGAAATGGAGCCGCTTTCAACTCGAAATTACTGAGAGGCAGTATTGGCAAGTAGAAATACTTGAAGTTGGTTATTGAACAGGCACCACTAAGCAAGTGGATTCACTTGAAGCTGATTATTGAACAGGCACCACTTAGCTTGTGGAACCATTTGTCATCTTGTCTCACTTGGAAAACTGAACAAAACAGTGAGCGGCCCACTTGCAATCTGGCACCATTTATTGCTGTGTCCAGTAAAAACAAAAGGAATATGTTCTGGTGTTAATTTTCCTCCCAATCACATGTTTGGACCAAGATTCAGTGGAGTTTGAAGTTACATATTCAATGGCTGCATGATTCCGCTTCATGTGCCATTCCTCTTCGTACTTTTCTAATATCTTTTATCTTGTGAGAGTATCGCCATGTTATTAATGGTTCCTTTCTTCCCCGTTCTGGGATCCCCACTTTGTTATCACTGTTGCAAAGAAAGCAGACATAAATTACTCAATTATTTTAGATCAGTAGAGCATGACTTTGCTATATTCAGTAATAAAGACCATCATTTCCGGGCTCAGCTGCTTTCTCACAATGGCATCTTCTTTTTAACATATCTTAGGGTTACTATTGCACTGTATATCCTCACTGTGAGGCCCCGACAGCCCCACATGGCTTGAGACAACCCTTTGGCTACCAGTAAAAACATCTTTTCATCCGTAATTTTTATATCTTGCTTGCTATCTATGCAAAATGTTTTTTGTAATGTGGTTAGGAATAAGGGCAAAAAAGGACGAAAGAAAACGCGAACAGTACACTAGTATGCACTTTCCCAGCCACCTCCAATATCTGTAAACACCTCCCATGTGGCAGCCTGTAGGTCAGCTACTGAAGAAAACCAAAAACAGGTAAGATGCAATATTTGTCAGTATATTTATGGAGATTAACTTCGTGGCATATGTGGACGACTAACCAATTTGTCTGGCAAGATTAGCCTTTACAGGAGGCAGAGTGACCACCTTCTTAATAGTGAAATGTGGGACAAGTATAGGACATGACCAGGAAGGTGGTAGGGGATGGGGATTGATGCAACATGATTATAAGTTTAGGCAAGAAATTTTTTCCTGCAATATGTTGTCATTTCTGAAACAAAGAAATAGCGTAGATGATAGAAGTTAAGTTCAGATAAACATCTGTGTGAACAAAACTATTTGATACATCACTGTAATAAAGTGGACGGAAGGATGACCGCCGCCGTAGCTCAGTGGTAGAGCATCGGACGCGTTATTCAAAGGTCACAGGTCCCTGCCGGCGGCAAGTCATCTTTTCGTCCACTTTACTTTCTTCACATTTATATCATAATTACTACAAATAATACCCCTGTACTTTCCTTGGCATACTGTCTGTTAGTTCTCATTAATATTGTAATATGCTTCGACGTATTACAGTCATTATCAGCTTAAAAATGTGTCAACTAAAAATATAGTCACTCACAGAACAGCTGTGGCTCAGCATCCACGTTATTGATTTAAGAGCCTGGGAAGTACTCAATGCCGTTTGTTTTACTTTCTTGAAGTCGTATTTCTTGTCAGATCAAACCGCTTGTAAAATGGCTTAGTCTGATTGCAACAACTGGTAAAAATCCTGGCAGGTTTGCTCATAGTTTACTTTTCCAATATATCGCCTTAGACGGGTACACGCTGCACAGCTAGCTTTTGTTCACTGTTCCAAGCTTCTGTCATGAGTGAAAAAAAGTCACTCTGTGAAAGTCACTGGAATTCTCAGTGCAATTGACAGCATTAGTCAGATATGACCAAAGCAGCACTTTTCGGCAAGCTGCTACACTTGTCTCTTAAACAATCTTTCAGGTTTTTGAAGCTTGGAGTGCTTGCAGCTACACTTCCTCAAACAAGGTCGCGAGATGCAGCTGAGCTGAAGGTGCTGCTGAACAATAATTATAAAGTGTGAAATGTGGAACATGCTCAAGGCGTGACAGTCTCACTAGTGGGATGGATAGTCGCCCTAACAGCAAGAGCTGGCAAGTATATGTTGAGACTATCACATACCAAAACATTTTCTGCAACTATCGACATTTGCTCCGAATAACCATGATGGTGGGATCAGCCTGCAAGCTAGAGGTGTCAACTAGCCCAAGCCGGTACCCTATTTATGTAATCACAACTTGATGTCAAAATTTGACCAATTTTGAATTTCCCGTGGTGATATACAAAACTGATTGTACTAAAATATATGAGGAGGCAAAACAATTCAGTTAATTTACCACTTGTGCTTATATGTGTTTCAAGCATTTTTCAGTTAATTTTTTTTGTGTACACATTTGTGACTCCCCCCCCCCCCCCATTTTTAAAATCATTTTTTCGTTTTTAAAATTCTGGAATGTGTCCACATAATAATACTTAGAGGGAAATGTGGCACCACTGTCTATGTGGGTTTCACAAGGGGCGCTGTGCTGTCGCGAGGATGATGGCATATGTGTCTGCGAGGCCTGGCCTGTGGATACAGCTGCGCAAAGAAAGCTTCTTTAAAGGCAGGGACTATTCCGACCCTCGTGAAAATAGCGCTTCGTTATTCTGACGCGGGTCAGAATAAGCAAGGCAGCGTCTCGTGCGCCGCGCGGTGCAGGAGCCGATCCCACACAGAAGTGGCTCCTGCACCGCACGGAAGTGACGTCACCTCTTTAAAGTTAACTTAAAACAACTCAAATAGACAGATTATGACTTTATAATGTGTTAAACCTACAAAAATATTAAACAAAACGTGTTTGACGATTTATGTAATGTATATTTGTTGCTGACATATCGCAACCACCTTAAATCCAGGGGGCGCTGCGAAAGGTAACAGTAACAGCAGGCAAACATAGCAGCCGCGAGAAAATTGATGTGCGGCAGAGTTTGATGTTCTGCGGATTTTTGCGTTGCTGTTGGAAGTACTGCATTTCCTAGTTTGCGATGTCCAAACGTGGTGTTGTCAAGGGTGAAAGTGTCCTTGCAACCGAGTACCTCATTGTGCTTGTCGCGAAGGGTAAGGTTGACGATGAAATAAATGTTGTTGCACAGTTCGTGTGAATGTCCGGACGCACAAAAAATCCCCGTGCGGCTGCGAAGTGTTTTTACTAAGCCTGTGATCTCCGATGGCCAATGCTCCTGCACTGCAGGTTTTTCGCAAAGTGCGAACACGTAGCGGCCGTTCATCCGTTGCTAGGTCAATCATGCTGTGCTGTCACCGGCCGTGTTATTCAGCAATGCAGACAAACTGTGCGGCACTGTTTTGTAGGTAGGTGGGCTAACGCAGTCAGCTGTTGCCATTGGGCATCGTTTATCAAGTGCTGATCGCCTAGAGTACAGTGTAGCCTAAAGCATCATGTCGACACTTCAGTATTTTGAAGCGACTTAGTCTGCCGATTACTTCGTGAGGCGCGCGGTGACGGTACCAACGGTACACTGAGAGACATAAGATTTCGTGTTGCATATTCGGCGTTGCTACAAGAAGCGAAGAGAAACAGTGACTGCTAGCTGCTAAAAAAAATGATGGCAGGAAACCTGTCCTTCATTATTTGTTATGGTTATCATCTACCAGTCATGCCTTGCACTCGGAACACACACGCAATGCGACAGCGCCAGCCGGAGCAATATTCTAGCGCTACTGTGACGCCGGCCGAAAGCACAGATTCGCCCAGCAATATTTGAAAGCATGCTGAAGTTCGACTGCTCCGAAGCCACGCTTTACGCAGTTCGCGTTTCTTTTCATCGCGATATAGTACGTCACCACGAGCCGTTCGCGAAATCTAGGCGCCCAGTGACTCAGTTCTGAGACCACGTCCTGTCATCGGAGCCTTGATAAGCCGTGCAAATCAACATTCCTGACGCGGATGCCGGAGAAACCGATGCAGCCAGCTGCATATGATCATCAAACATCCAATATCAAAGGGCCTGCAGACAGGACCACCAGCAGCGCAGCAGCAGCAAGTCCGGCTGACGGGAGGCCGATGGGGGGGCATACTCGCTTGCCGACTCGGCGAATTCACGGCATATTCAAACGGCGCGCCTAACCGGAAAACGCATGACGTCACTTCCGTGCGGTGCAGGAGTCGTTTCTGTGTGGGAGCGGCTCGTGCACCGCGCGGCGCAGCAGTCTCTGCCAATAAGCAAACGCTATTTTCACGCAACTTGGCTTGGATCTGTGAAAGATTGTGGCTTTTTGCCTAAACTTTACGACGACGATTCAGGCAACCTACAATAGGCATGTTTTATTTTTTATTTTTTGTGTGTGTGTTATCGACTGCACTGACTGCACACTTACGTCGATGTTCGTGTGCGGCTATTTATCGTTGCCCGTGTGCTCAGAGAACACCCATACAGTTGTGTGCTTGTTGAGGAGTGAATAATGGGATCGTTGGTCTTTGAATGCGTGTGTTATCGGCTGCACACTTACGTAATTTGTGCTCGGTATGGCTTTTGTGTGGTGCGTGTGCGGTGGTCGATTTGTGGCCATCCGTTCGTTGTACTGGTTGTACCTGGTTGTACCAGTTATAATGTGCGCGTTTCAAGGAAAGTACGTTTTTCACTTGCATGACCGTACAAAACGTTCGGCAAACTGCTCAGCGAAGCTGCTTTTCCGTCTCGATTGAGGAATACATTTCGATCGCGATTGAGCGCGAGTACCTTAATCGCGATTGCCTTATGCGGAAGGGAGTCCATTGCGGTCACGAAATTCCATCCGATCGAAAGTGCGGCAAGTTTGGCAGGTTGGTAAAGATGCACGACTTCGGAATGAGTAGCGCATAAACAACGGAGGCAAAGAAGACGTAGACAGAACAAGCGCTGAACTTCAACCCATGTTTATTAATCACGGAGATCTCTGGCATCGCGCTTATAGATGACAGTTCTAAAAAACCCTTTACTCTGTCAAGGAAGAAACTGACCCTACCAAGTAAGGAACCCCGCATGCGTCGCCTGCAATGATACCCAAACATGCAGTATCGAAAAATACACAACAATAACTTTGTCATAAAGAAAACCATCAAAATAAAACCATGCACGCATTGCAATTACAAAGTGCAACATTAGGCAGGTATGTTAAGGAATGACAATTATTTATCAAAGAGGTCTACAGACACACAGAGCCTTGCCTCTGGATGATGCAAGCCTCAGTTATTTGTTGAGTTACTTGTGCCCTGTGACGGATTAAAACAGAGGCTAGCTCAAACAGCGGCTTGCATCCACAGTGACTGCACTGTAAGGTCAAATTTGATGTCGGAGCACATTTCAAAGAGGTGTGGTGTTTGCCAGACGAATTTTCATACAGTGGCCAGTCTGGCTTACGTAAACTTTTTCACGTGAAAAGAGAATCAGTTATACTACCCCCTTAACGCACGGCACAAATCAAAGGCCGTGTTTCACAGTGCATTCCCCTCTTGCTTTTCTTTTTTGTCAATACTGAAGTCTTGCACAAATCCCCTTTAGCTTATTCTTGGTGGAAAAAATCACATTCACATTATAGCAGTCACCACTCGTAGTGATGGGACACACCATGAACATAGGGCATCACTCAAAGTGGCCTACTTTCTTCACTTCTTTCTGGCGGCAACAACTTGAGCCCGTCTCTTATCATCAGGTGCAGGCATAAGTGTGCGTAGGGTTCCCCTTCAGGGGTTGCAAAGGTTCGTCACAGTGCCCTCCCCCCCTCCCTATTAAGTCAATGTATGGGGCAGACTTTGCTTCCCCCCCTCTTAGGTGACCAGGGGGCCAGCCGCCTCTCCCCCCCCCCCCCCCCCCCCGCACACGCCTATGGGTGCAGGCAAGATTTTGAAATGGCAGTCTGGATAAATAAATTAGCAACGCCGTTTTCTATAAGTGTAGAGTGGCCAGACTGATAGCCGTGCAAACCCTTTCGCGATCTTGGCTTATACTGCCAGCGTATCTCATCAGGGCAAAAAACCAAATCAGGGTGGATGTTGTGGACAGGTGTTTCTTTTTTCTTCTTTTGGCTCTTTGAGTTCTTGAAAGTTCCACACATCGAGCATACAGCCCCCGTGCCTCTTGGCCTTTGAGCATTCAAAGCGCGCCTGACTAAAACTGTTACTGTAATCCCCTCCGAACTGGGCTTTATAAAATGGGGGACACATGCACCACTGTCAATAGCTGTTTTTGTGGGAGTGTGTTTGTCGTGCAAGGAGGAGAGCTCAGTGAACTACAAGAAATGTCAGTCACCAGTGAACCTTTCGAGCTGCGTGGACTTTCCTTTTACTTGATGTGTCAGATAAATAAGCTTGTTTTTTTCTAATCACTGGCTTTGTTTTACTTTTGGGTGGTCTATGACTAGAGCAGTCGAGTCGTAGAGACCACGACCTACTGTACTCCTGACCTGCCCAGATAGTGAGGGTCCTATGGGAGCGCGCGTCCCCGCTCTCGTTCAAACGCTAGCCGTAGGTGGCGCTTCCTATAATCTGTTCGTCTGCTACTCTGCGACCGTTTAGACGGCGCTGGAGTAAAAACGCCCATATTATGTGACGAACTGCCGGCATTATGTGACTGTTTTGCAAAATTAGACCAAGGGTCAAGTAAGCTATTCAGTGCGGTTAAGTATTTACTGCGCACTGGTTGACTAACGTGAGAAGCCGTAGACTTGCATAGTGTAGGACGGCTGTGTCCTTTTAAATGCAAAGAACGTTCTAATTCACTTTCCGTATTTTTATTTTAAAGTATTGTGCATTTATGCATAATAATTACACGATATGAGCGCTCTACGCTGCCGAAAGATCACCACGAGCGTTAAAGCTGACGTCGGCGAACAGGTGCTGACTAGCGCCACAGCGCTCGTAGGTTACTTCCCTAGCGGCAGGAGGTATGAACTAGAACGTGGGCGCTGGAGAGGGAAAATCTGGGCATGTCAGGAGTACAGTAGGTCGTGGTAGAGACACTAAAGTCTTGATACTGCAATCTATCGTTCTTGGGGGTTTCTGAAGTGGACATGAGTCCCTGCCCTTGTTCCCTGAACACCTTCATTACGTCAACCATTTTTCAATTGAAATCTCACCTGTCAGTGAAGAACAAGTAGTCGTCAACAAAATGAATAATCTTGTCTGCTAGGCCAAAAGGGTTGCTCTGAGTGGCCCTATCTACCGTCGCTAAAGCAGTCATACTCACTGCTTAGAATGGGTGCCACTCAAGAACCAATGCACACACCAGATTGCTGTGCAAAAACTTTCCCTTTCCATGTGATGAACATAAATCCAGGTAGCACCTCGAGGAGACCACCAACAGACACACCTGAGCGAGTAGTGAATGCATGTTTGGCATCCTGATTACTTATACAGTCCTTTGCATTCTGCAGCAGAGGGACTTGTGGTAAAGAGTGTTATAGACAATCAATGTCAAGACTAAACGCCCTTAACCTTCCCGAATAATTGTGCCTAAGGTATTCCACAACGTTGGAACTGGACACAAGGAAGTAGTCGGCAACAACAAGGGATTTCAAGTTCTGCAAGTACCAAGACATCACCTGAAGCCAAGTGTTTCAGAAATGATGGTTTGGAAAGGGATGTTAGGCTTGTGGGTCTTAGTGGAAAATAGGACCTCTAGAGAGTGGCCTGCCTCTTTCTTTACCCCATTGACCAGCTTTCCTGGATTGAGGCTCTTGAGCAGTTGCACTGCTTGCTTTTTTTTTACTTCGGCAGGCTTGTCTGACACCTTTCAAAGGATTTTCATAATTGCTGCATTTCCTTGTTCAAGAATACATCGGACAGCTAGGGTACTTTTGTTCAAGTCTGTCTTTTGTAGCATGGCAGGTCTTGTGAATATGTTCACCACTGTCACGCTTTTCATGCGAAGTCTGTTTTAATGTGGGAACTGAGGACTTGACGTGACTTGCTTAATAGAGCTGTGCTGGTAAACAGGCCCAGTCTTCTTTTTGTACACCTCCTAAACTTGCTTGCTCATTCATACAGAAGGCTGTGGCAATCACATTTAACAACCATCACAGAGCTGCGCATGTGCTCTATTTCAGAAAATAATTCCCGCACCTCCGTTGCCTGACCAGTTCTTTTCGGTCAAAGTGGCATAATATTTCCCACCGGGATCCTGACGTTGCACTGAGCATGTTGATTGGTCCTCCATGCTACAAAACTGATCCTTGGCCCAGCGGTGATGCTGTTTTGGCCAAGCAGTTGTCACATGCATCGCGTAATTATTGACCTCGTCAGTGCCTTGCACTGCACTTTGTTATCTCCTGTATACAGACACGGCTGTAAGCACGTGTAAAGCTCGGTCAATGCTCATAATGTATTATTGCGTGGGTGTGACAGTGAAGTGAACGAAACTCAATCTGGTAAAAGTGACTCTTTAAGCTTGTGTGGAGAAAAATGAGTACACTCACAGTACAATGATAGCGGCAAGCACAGTTGTTGATCGGGCACAATCTCGGAGCGTTTCTTGAAACCAACTCATTTTTAAGCAAATTCCAATACGTCTTTTGTAAGCACTACCCATGCAAAACTCGGCTTCTGTCTTTTATGCATGATGTCATCTTGGAACTGTCTAATATACTTGTGAAGGTGCCCACGCGTTCTGGCGTGGCCTGCACCAAGTGGTAACACGTGTAACCATTTTCGTGAGTGAAGCCCAGTCACACGGAAATAATAAAACAAGCACATGTGGCAATCTTCTATTTTGACATTAAAGTCCATTTTCACGTAGTGCACATTCAGACAATGGTGAGCTACAGTATTGATTCTGGTGGCTTCACATACCAGTATGGCTAGTTGTGATAATGTCAGGTACAGAACATACAAAAATGGCCCCTTGTGTCTCACTTTCCCAAAAGTCTGCTCTCACAGTACAGTTAGCATAGTTCAGCGTACCCATGAAGTGAGCGAGTGAAATCAAACTTGCCCTTTGTTGTTGCCATCTATCTTCGTGTATCCATGCGAATACACAGTCTAAATTGACCAAAAGGCAAGGGTATAATTGACTGTGCACTTGTTGCCACACGTGTGGCATGCGGGTAGCTGTGTGGGAGGGTGTCAGTAGCAGTGTGGGACCATTGCATTGTAGTTGTGGGCTCAGTAGCACCCGCATGAAGCGGCTGCCCAGCACACATGGTCCAAAGTCAAGGGCCCAATCGAACTCGGCAGCAGGCCCCTGCACAACTTCATCATCTTTCTCCTCCTTCGCTTCAGCTCTTCGGCGTCCTTAGCTGGCCAAACCAAAAGAGAATCATCACATGGTAAAGCACATTGTGCATCATAGTGGAGACATTGTTTCCGAGCACTGTGATAAAAATACCAGACTCTTGCTCATCAATGAAACTGCTCATGCAAGCGAACACATCAAAGCACTTAATATAGGCTTCCAGATTATTGTTTGATGGACAGAGCTGAGGTATATGTCCAATGCATAGTTGGCTGGCTTTTGCACTTGGCTCTGTGCCCAACATAGTGACTGAACTTCTACTCATACACAACTGCCATTGGTCACTATACCATCCTCACTGCCTCCGTTATATATGAAGAAGACAACAGGCAGAAGACAGTTTATTCAGTGGTAGCTTGCCACACCAACAGAAATTTGAAAAAGGACCCACCCCCTTCATATCCCATTAGGTTTTAGAACAACACAGGTGTCATTGCTTGCATGGCTGCTTACAACACACACATCAGGCTTGTGGTGAGTATCTGAAAAACCTCATTGCTACATGCTCTGTCCATTTCCACTTATCACTTTTTGTTTTTCAATATAGGAGTTGATATATGAAGTCAGTGTCTTATAGCGACTGAATTCTGGGCTCACTAGCCACATGCATTGACCTGCAAGTCAAAGATGCGCTTGAATTTTATTGTGCTTCACATCACTGCAGGTAGCAGCAGAAGGTGCATTGTCATTTAATGTATGGCAGACGCTGTATCTTCTAACAGATAAATTTATTGTCCTCTCCATGAAGAGTTCCCACTGCACTTAAAAAGCACTGGGCTCAATGAGCCACCTGTTGAAAATATTTCTCGAAGTATTGCTACTATTACCTGTGCAATCAGGTTGAGCCATTTCCAAACGTGCCCATCCTCTACAGCTAAAAAAAACCAAGGTCAAGACCACGAGTTGTGCTCGACCCATTACCACATTGCTTTGCCACATCACACTTTTCGTTAACATTAATGGACTCATTTGCCTATTTTTCATTTTCTACACCCAAACATTTAAAGCATTAGATGCTGGATGCCTTGTATGGAATTAAGCATGTGTGCCTGGAGACCACCCACAAAGTGGCTTCTAACAGGGCTACTGTCTTATATGTCTTATTCCATCATGCTGTATTCCATCATGTTTACCACGCTGCCAAATTACTCACACACCTTAATTCTTGCCTTCTTGCTGGACGAGCTTGTAAAAACAATAAATTTTGTATTTCATTCACAGTGTGTACGAAAAAAGTTGGTTTTCTCTATCTCATACCCTTGAGCTTCAAAATAGGATGTGACAGTCTTGTGTGCCTTAAAATAAAATGATATTCATACCCTTGCTTCCTCTGTGGCTTTGTTCAGGGCCGTACCCAGGGATTTTTTTTTGGGGGGTGTTTGTATGTAGAACGGCCAACTTTGGCAACATGTGGTCGCTGTGAAGGTATGCAAATATTTGACTATCACCCGAAAAGTTAAAGAATGAAAAAATTTCGGGGGCTGTCAGAACCCCCTCATCCCCCCCCCCTAGTTACAGCCCTGGCTTTGTTGATGCCATGGGGCACATGCATAGTCCCTGTACTGCTCTAGCCATGTTGCGTGAAACACAGCAAAGAAAAACACTCTTCTTTATGGTAAAGATTCATTCAAACAAGCCCAGTAGGGAGTAGGGATTAGGTGACAAATTGCTCACAGGGTTCTTTTCTATGTTAAACAGAGTTATGTGATTGTGTCAACAGAGAAACAGATAAATACCAGAGACCAAGGTGAGAAAAAATATTTCATCTACGCCCTCCTGAATATAATTATTTTCTTTTGTTATGACTAAATTATCCGCTCATTTTTTTTAGCATGTGTGTATGCTAAGCAATCTTCTGATACACAATAGTGCCAAAATATCCTGCGTCAAGTTAGGGCTGTGCTTGCTGGGTCACATTTAGCAGGTGTCTTAATTAGTAGGCTGCATCTGCATGGGCTGGATTAAGCCATGCATTTCTTTATGAGGGAGAAATCGAACAGCACCATAAAGACAAGCTTGGGAGAAAATGATGCACACAATACATGTTCTGTTGCCTTCTCTCTATTTCATCTACAGCGCTGTTCAATTCCTTCCTAAAAAAAGCTGTATTCAATAGTACACCTGCAGTGTGTGCTACCAAGCACATTCCGAACAAGTGCTCCGCACAAACCGTAGGGTATCTCATTTAAGAGTCAAGTATAAGCAGAAGCTCTCTCATACAGTGTTGAGGAGTTGCCACTCCAGAATTGGAATGACTCCGGAATCATTCCACATTTTCGCGACCTCGGAATGGAATGTGAGTGGAATGGGGACAACACTTGGACGAATGGGAATGGAAGTAAGCACCTTTTGCATGGAATGGGAATGGAATTGCTTCTTTTTCCGAAAATAGAGCACATTTTCGTTTACGTGCTGTTTTTAAAACTTCAAACATTAGTAAGTCAGAGCCTTGATTTAACAATAAGGCAGTATTTTTAAAATGACTTGGCTGATTTCAAGCACGGTACATTAATAAGCAATGCGCCTACTACAAACCAAGGCAGAAGTTAGTGTACAAACAAATGCATTATCCCAGCAGATACCAAGGGGAGAAACAAATTATCCCTGCGCATTGGTTTCCATTGATACCCCAACATGAAAGTGGCGATACTCTATGCATAGCCTGATCTTTATCTCACAAGCAGTTTAGTACCTGGCACACATAAATAACCTTTGTAACAAGGAAGACATTGCATACCTGCACACAGGCGAACACAGAAAGTTCTCCTCACCCCATCCATGATTGTGATGCGCGCTTGACAAGCGTGAGTGCTGACGAGCAGTGTGGCGCAGTTTCCGTATTCGATGCAAAGGCACAAGGTGCCCGAGCGGTGCACTGTTCCAACCAGCAGCAGCAGCAGATACCAGCAGATCTAGAGGGCTTTGTTCCCCATTAACCAAATCTTATTTTTCTCCATATTCACGACTGCTCCAGACACAGGGAAACTGCTTAGTCTTCTTGAATACTACTTTTGTCAGTATAAAAGTATGCTATGCCGTCATTTAAGCACTAACACACTTAACCTTAAGTAATATTAAAACATCACCATTCGTTCAAACATGCTGACCATGCAAATACTGCCCCTATCGGAATTAGTAGGGTGGTTGTACTGCACAAGATATGTCACCAAGCTACTATTCCTCGACGTTGGTAACGTGTTTTGTGTACTTTTGCAGTTCTTAATGCATCTGATGACATCAGCGTTATGGAGCGTTCATTCTTAACTCGATAAAACTATCAAGATGCCTTTCCTACGTTGAGGAATTACAGTAATGGAATTGAACTGCCCGGCCATTCCCGGAGTGGGAATAGGCTCAGTTTCTTCATTCCGAGGAACTGAAAGGAATGGAATTGCGGCAAGTTCTGATTCCCCAGAATGGAATTGGAATGGAATGGAGGCGCCCATTCCGCAACACTGCTCTGGTACGTATGCATGGGTTCTAAAAAAAAAAAACTGGATATGCATTACCAGAAAGTTAAATGCATGCCAGAGATTCTAAAGCTGGAGAGAAAGGTTTCAAGATGCAAAGTATGCAGGTGAGGTGGTGATGGGAGCGATGTGGTTGGGGATCGAGGCCGTTCCGCCGTTCCAGCCTTTGGCTGTGCGATGGAAAAATGATGATGAGCAAGCGACAGTATGCACGTATGCACACTCGGGCTAGCGACGTTAAGTTGATGGCCTGTGCACAGTGAAATGCACGAAGGGGTCGATTAATTGTTAGGTCTATGGCGAGGTAAACTGTTACAGAATTTATGATATAATGATAAGTTCGCGAGACGAGAACAATGTGCTAGGGCATGGGTCTCAAAGTGGGTTCCGCGGAACCCAGGGGTTCAGTGAAGGACATAGATCTTAGGGTTCCGCGAGCGGCCAGGACGAATACAACCCGCTCCCGTTTCAGTCCCATTCGCAACTAATTTATTTATTTAGACATGCAAATTTGCATTGCATTTGCATTTAACGATCGAAGCCATATCGTACGCCGCATCCGCATATCGGGCGTCTGCGGGCAGCGAGAGACCCGCGTAGTAGCAGAATTTGGTTGGCTCTGGCAGCCCGCGGGTAGCCAGAAGTGGAAAATCGAAGAGCCCCAAAGACTCGTCGTCTAGTACGTGCGTGCCATGAAACTTGCACGACTTAGCATTTAGGCTTAGCTTTACCACCAGTGTATCGGTCGATGGCCGCTTCGCTGTGCGACGGGCATGCCTCCTTTTTCGTTTTGCAAAAAATAAAACAGGCCTCTGTACGTCCGGCACTTCGTTTGCGTGAACACATTGCTTACGCTGCGCGGTGCCTGAAGCATGCAGTGTATGGTCGGCGGGCGGTTTGCGCGACTCGCGGAGCGGCGAGGGAGCTCTACATCAACGGCCAACGCAGGCAGTGTTAATACTGTGGTTGCACGCGCAGATAGGCGTCATCCCCCCGGTTTCGATTGTCTTCATGCTCAAGAAAAAGTTAGGGGTTCCGCGGCACTCTGGAAAAACCGTGTTGGGGTTCTCCAAAGCCAGAACGTTTGAGGACTCCTGTGCTAGGGGGTCCAAACCAGAATCTGCTTTTAACGACGAAACGCTGATATCGAATGAGAATGATGAATAAATATCCCTTACGACGCGATTTTGTGCGGATTCTAAGTGCTGCTGAGGTAGATCTAGTGAGAATTCCATAAGGGTGAGGGATATTCACGTTTAAGTCTAACCAATATGTTTTGTATGCGAGTAATATTACACGTTGAGAAGCACCGCGCAAGTGTTACGTTTCAGGAAACCTAAAGTTTTGCTTGTAGATGATGTGATGTTGGTCACATGAGAGCATCATGCAGTTGATTGAAGTCATGCATGATCATAATAGTACTTGAATTAGTTCACTGTCAATGGAGGTGTTGTCAAGTGTGAAAGGGAAGTGATATCGGTTATGGCTGTGAGAAATTGGCGTGGATTTACATTTTTAAGTATTTAAGACCATGATCCACTGGTCACACCAGTTCTTAGCATTAAATCATTCAGAATGAATCATTCTGCAATAAAATGCGAATGTTATTGACAGATCAATAAAGAACGCAGTCATCAAACATTCAAATGTGAGAGGAGATATGGTAGACTGCTCATATGGGAATAAGAGGGGACGTAAAACTGAACTCTGGGGGATGCCTGATGTACAGTGGGAGAAATTATGAAGCAGTACTGTTAATAATGACAGATGGTGATTGGTTACGAAAAAATTATTTCATCCATGTTATGACATTAAAGTGCAAGCTAGTGATCGTTGATGAGCTACTTTATCAAATGTCTTTGCAAAGTAAAAAAAATATATATATATATGTCGGTTACAATGTTACTATCAAGATTTGAGTAGAGGTCATGTAGAAATGAAGCTGAGTTGCACCATAGACCCTTATGAAAGCCATGTTGTGACAGATGGAAAAAGTTATTGCTGCTCAAAAAATTCATAACGTGTGAAAATATGATGTGTTCCATGATTTTGCAAACGACACCAGTGATGGATATGGGACGATAGTTTAAGGGCGATTGGCAGTTACCTGATTTGTAGACTGGAACTACCTTGCTCTTTTTCCACTCGTCTGGAAGGGTGCCTGGTAGCGATGGTCGTGAGAACAGCAGGTTTAGATTCATGGCAGAGATCTGTACTTGACATTTCTTAAAACCTTTGAGGTGATTTCATCAGCACTGGCTGATGAGGATAACTTAATTATGAATGTCACTTAGTGCAGATATTCTGACTGGTGAAAAAATAACATAAGGCATTGAAGGCATGACAGGAGCAGCATATGCAAGAAAATGCATGAGAGGTTCGGTTGTAAAAACATATGAACAAACAGAATTAAACATATTGGCAAAGTCTAGGTCGGATAAAATTTCACAGTCCTTAGAAATTCCGATGCCAAGGGATGAGTTAGGGCTGGTTATCTGCCAGAATTTGTTGGGGTTATTACTAAGCATTCAGGGTCAGACTGACCCCGAATGTTTTGTATATAAATTTTGAAAAGTATTATATAATACCCATTGTTTTACATATATCAACAAGAAATAATGTACTTAAGCCAATCTAACAACTGGAAACTTCTGTATGCTTGGATCCCTGATCTCGAATGGTAGAGCCACCGTTGGCATCTTGAAGAATTTCTGCCTAATTTACAATAATCGAGATTAGATAAACCTTTTTCCAGTATGTAAACAGCATTCTTGCCTTTAATTTTTTATAAGTCCAGATTCAGATATTAAAGTTTAATTTTTCCCAAAGCGATTTTGCTGCACATACTATAGCCTCTCCATATATCTAATGTACCTGAGATCATAAGTCCAAAATTGTCGTGATCACACTTGTTTTCCCAATTCTACAGAAATTAGTTTTATGACTGAAGACTTCAATTCAACCCTTCTGGATCAAAGCATATTGCAGCTGCACTCCATTCGAAATCTCCATTGCATATTTAAATGAATGTTTAAATGCCAGTCACGCACATGCCATATGAAATCACGCACATGAGGGCTTGCGCAGCTATATGCTTCGAATAATAAACCAATGAGCAGGTTTCATCAATCTTGCTGGATGCATGCTGCATGCTCGCATATTTGTTTTGACTCACCGTCATAACTGTTGCTACCTGCTCTACCCTTAACTTTTTGTAAAGTAACATATATAGCGTTAATGTGTAGCCCAGATCCACATGCATAATAATAGCTTTTCTGTAGCCTAGGTTGTCTTGACAAGTTTCTGCAGCTTCACTGGAGGATGAAAATGTTACGCGGTGAATCACACAAAATGTGTTGAGGTGAAGCATTTTTGCTGTGCAGTGAAGTATACTAAGAAGGGCACTATCACGGCCAAGGAATTACACCAGAGGTCTTTATGCAAGCTTACTTGGAAGATAACGAAGAAACTCAAAAAGAAGTTGCGAACCACGCAGTGTGTGATGTAACGTAAGATGAGAGGTGTAACATTATCATATCTAGCAAGAGAGCAGAGTGAACTCTGGAGAACAAACAGGGGCAGCTGCCGACATTCTAGCTGAAATTCAGAGAAAAAAAGTGAATATGGGCAGGTCACGTCATGTGGGGGACAGATAATTGACGATCAGTCAGAGCGACGGATTGGATATTAAGAGATGGGAAACATATATAACAGAGGATGTCAGAATTATGGTATGATACGAAATTAAGAAATTTGGAGGCATAAAATGGCTCTCGTAGCTAATTGGAGCTAAATAAAAGAGGCCCTGCAGGGGACATAAAATAGGCTGACTATGATGAAACCTTACATGCGTTGTCTCTAGTCATAGTACAATCCAGTGGGACGCCTGATGACTGTATGCTACTCATCAGGCATTCAGAACTGCTATTCATTTGGTTATCTAAGCTTTCAATATTACCGTCTCTGTCTGAATTTCTCCCTTGCGATGACTCATTCACTCTCACCTTCTCTACACATCCGAGTGAAAACAACAATGTAATTATGCAATGAACTACACTATTATAAATTATAATTGTGTGACATATAATTGTCAAGTGGCCTTTATAGTAACATAAGTAATTATGCAGTGAAGCATTGCCGGTGTGCCTTGTAAGCACAGTTAAATACTTTGCATTACTTGTTTAATTTGCAGTGTGTAATCTATGTCTTGCATAAGATCTGTCTAGATGTAAAGAATTAACGTACTCAAGGTGTGCTGTGAGTAGTTTCTGCAGCCGCAAGCAACATTTACAGAGAACTTTGCCGGCTTCACTGCATCAACTTTTGTTGTGCATTTTGTCTGGAATGTGCTTGGTAGCACACGCTGCAGGTGTACTTCTGAATACACCTTTTTTAGGAGGGAATCAAACAGCACTGTTGATGAAATAGAGAGAAGGCAACAGACACAACATGTGTCTGTAATTTTCACCCCATTTTTTCTTTATGGTGCTGTTCGATTTCTTCCTCATAAAGAAACTGCACGGCTTAATTCAGTCCATGTAAATGCAGGACAGCCCCATCTTGAAGCAGGATATACTGTATATTTCATTTTTGTAAAGCAGGCAGGGCTGCGAAAAAGCTAGAGCTTGACTGAAGCCAAAGACACAGGATGTGTTAGCCCTATTGTGTATCCGAAGATGCTTGGCATAGACACATGCTAAAAAATGATTGGAGGGATTAGTCATAACAATAGGAAATAATTATACTCAGCAGGGCATAAATGCATGCAGTATTGCTCCTCACCTTGGTGCTGGTTTTTATCTGTTTCTCTGTTGATGCAACCACATAATTCTGTTCAACATAGAAAAAACCCCACTAGCAATTTGTCACCTAGGCCATACTCCCTCCAGGGCTTGTTTCATTGTGCTTTTACCGTTCAGAAGAAAGTTTGTTTTTCTGTGCTGTTTCATAAAACATGGCTAGACAGACTACACATGCACCCCTGGCATCAACAAAACCATAGAGGAAATTAAGGCATGAATAGCAGTTTATTTTACGGCACACAAGAATGTCACATTCTATTTTGAAGCTGACAGGTATGAGATCGTGGAAACCAACTTTTTTCGTACATAATGTCAACGAATCACAAAATTTGTTTTTACGAGCTCGTTCAGCAAGAAGGCAAGAGCGTAGGTGCGTCAGTGATTTGTGTAGCATGGTAAACAAATAATGGAATAAGACACATTGAAGGCAGGCTTTTTACGAGCCACTTTGTGGTTGTTTTCCAGGAACACGTACTTTCTTAGCACCTTTGCCATACCAAGAATGTAATTCCAGACAAGGCACTCAGTATGTAAGGCTTCAAAAGTATGGGTACTTTTTAGGTATTGTGGGGACCTCTTCACGGAGAGGACAACAATAAATCTAGCTGCGACAAGATACAGTGTCTGCCATGTTTTAAATGACAATGAACCTTCTCCTGCTACCTGCAGCGATATGTGAAGCACGATGCAATTAAAGCACAGCACATATCTTTTACTTTCAGTTCAATACATGTGGCAAGCCAGCTTTCAGAATTGAGTCATTGTAAGACATTGATTTCATATATTAAGCACTCTCGTGCAAAGCAAATAGAAGTAGAAATGGGCCAAGCATGCAGCACTGAGACTCTCCAGCCACTCATCAGGAGGCCCGCATGTGGAACAAAAAATAATATGTGCATTTTAAAGACACCCTTCTTTGTGCTGGAATTTCATGCATGTAACTATCAGCCATTTTTTTGTTGGTCAGCTAATACTCTTCATAGGAATCTGGCGGGCAGAGGTAAGGTGGAGCTAACGTTCCTATTTCGCGTGCAACTTTAGTACTCTGTGGGGTTTCCTCCTCAAAGGTGGTTGAATATGAGGCTGAGCCAACGCTCGTGCACTTTGGCTGACATAATTTCTTTCTTAAAGGAAGAATCTATCTAGCTTGTCATCTTGCTTTTTCCTCATGGTGTTGACACACTTTGTCTTTCTCACAATTTCTTTTACAGGATGATACCTATAACGTGAACTCAAGGAAACGCCACAAGGCACACAAAGAGGAGCGTCCTTGTCCTGAATTCACGCTACAGCTATCATCATGACATAATAACTAGCCCAAGCGTCCACCCTTCTTTTACAGCTCACAAAATTGCCCACCTTACATCATGTCATCATCTTCATGCATGTCACAGCACACCAGACATTTCGAGACACAGAAGTTTCTCATTGACGTAGCTAGCATTCGTATCCACATACCAACGATTTGAAGATGAGTGTCGTAACCACTCCGCTGTCCAGGCATGCTAGTAGAGCATACCATAGCCTTTTATAGTACAGTGTAGGAAGAGGGCGGGAAAGGGAAGTGAGGAACAGGGAAAGGAGGAGGGGAGAGGGTAAAGCATAGCATAGAAAGAATTAGAGTGAAGTGCTGAAAGAGAAAGATTCAAGAAGAGAGAGAGAAAGGTGAAGAGAAAAAATTAATGAAAAAAAAAAACAGGAAAAACAGAGAAGAGAGAAACAAAGAAGGCTGCCCAGTTCCGCACTTCCTTCTGGCTTGGCACTACTAGTGCAAATATGCCTTAATTTTTTGTAACCTTGTTTTGATCTTTGAGGGTGCACAATTCTGCTGTGGATGGTGTGAAAACAACACATGGGCACTGGTCACAGGGGTCTTAAACACGTGTCCCACGGACCTTCCTTGAGCGACTCAGTCGGCACATGACTGTCTTCATCCTCATCATAAAACAGCTCACACACAAAAGAAGGAAGAACTGTAGAAACAGCGCTAAAAGATGGGACAAAGAAAGGACACAAACCAAGGCGCTGACTAACAACGCAAAATATTTTTTGGTTGTTTTTTTTTGTTGTTAGTCAGCACCGTGGTTTGTGTCCTTTCTTCGTCCCGTCTTTTAGCGCTGTTTCTAGAGTTAATCTTGAACGAACCAGCCCAAATGCGTACCTCATTGAAGGAAGAACTGATGACACGAGTGCTTCCTTCTTTTGTGTTTGTGTGCACTGTTTTATGAAGAAGTTCGACCAACTCGCCCAAATAGCTACCTTGCTCTTGTCTTCATCTGATATTTTACCCTAATTAAAAAGTCAGCTCTCTGGTTGAGGATGACTGATGAGCACTTGTGATTGACCACGAGGATCGTCTCTGCACGAGAAGTTAATGCGGACATTTCTTCTCGCATCACAGCTAAGCTTTGCAAGGCATCAAGCCAGCGTGTTTAGAACTTCAGCGGTTATTTTGTATTTCGCAAGGAAGAAAGTTGTGTGACCTTGCTAATGGTACTCACACAACTTTCTCGCCTGTTGCACCTAATAACGCTTTGTTTCGGTAAGCTACACAGACGTGACTGGTCTCAAGCATTTGTTCCTGGAGCACTCCATGCAGACAAAACAAAAACGTGGAGTAAAAACTTTTTATTTTGTAGTTTTAGCCATTCTGAAAGTCGATATCGTCATCTTTCTCGAATCTTGATGACAAAACTCCTTCAGAGATGACCCATATATGAGATATGGGAAAAGGCTTTCTCTTAAGTGACAATACTTGACAATTTGTCTCCCCCTCTCCATATGAAGTGTTGAAGTTTATTGACATGAAGTAAATACAGATCGATTGCAAACACTGCATGGTCCCTTAGCCGAAGGCTAGTATTGGGGCCATTAACAGACATGTAATTACCGAAATGTAAATTTACAGACATGTAATTGATAGTTTCGATCGTCAATGACAATACAAAAAATTAGCAATAGCAGCAAAAAAGGAAAAAAAAAATCCCAAAAAATATGACAGAATATATAGTAGAACAAGGAGACATGTCATTTTTAACTTAAGTGTGGTAAGCATAACATTGAGAGAGAGAAAAAGCAAGAAAAAAATATCATATGTATGTATCTACAGGTTGTGCACGTGACATAAGTGTCTATACATGCCCGGATGACATCTGCTGTAAACTGAATTTTTGTTAACCAGAGTGAAACGTTCTTGCTTTGTTTTCCCTCAAGTGGCACGTCGTTCCATATTTTTATACCAATAACTTCCACTAGTCTCTAGCCATATAAATTTCTAGCCAATAGTATATTAAACATCGTTTACTGAGGGCAGCGCGACCCGGACTGAGGACTGAGAGGCACGTACACAAACAAGCGCTGAATACAACTGAACCTTTCATTTTCAAAAACATGCTTGGCTACAGATCTAACAGTGGCGATCTTATTCACAGGATTTAAACACGGTTCTAGGCAAAACTTCGGTCCAAGTTCTAGAATGTTCATATGCTTATCTGGAACGGCGATGTCGGCCAGATTGAGTACTTTACTTGCTGGCTTCGGGACCTTCTCTCTCGATGGAAGGTTGCGTCGAGCGTTGTTCCAAAGGAATTCCAGCGTGGACTGGCTTGTCGTAGACCACTCTTGGTAGCGCCGACACTCCCGTTGCCTCCCTTTCTTGAAAGCGCAGGCTTGTTTGAGGTGATCTCTGAGCAACCTGGCTTGGCTCATCCACTCAGAACGCAAAATTCTGCAGACCCTCCTGGAGTGCCCAACCATGGGCCGAAACATCCCGAACATCCTCATGACTTCATCTGGACAAGTACCATGGCGAACTTGCCGTTTTGATTCAGTTTATTTCTTCCTCAAGGGCCAACTTTCCTGCTGCTAACACCTTTTTTCAAGACCCAGCCTACTTGGCCGCGACAATAGCAGCGTGTGAATGCCGTGCTAGGGTAGCGTCATGGCACATTCGCCATGGTACTTGTCCAGATGAAGTCATGAGGATGTTCGGGATGTTTCGGCCCATGGTTGGGCACTCCAGGAGGGTCTGCAGAATTTTGCGTTCTGAGTGGATGAGCCAAGCCAGGTTGCTCAGAGATCACCTCAAACAAGCCTGCGCTTTCAAGAAAGGGAGGCAACGGGAGTGTCGGCGCTACCAAGAGTGGTCTACGACAAGCCAGTCCACGCTGGAATTCCTTTGGAACAACGCTCGACGCAACCTTCCATCGAGAGAGAAGGTCCCGAAGCCAGCAAGTAAAGTACTCAATCTGGCCGACATCGCCGTTCCAGATAAGCATATGAACATTCTAGAACTTGGACCGAAGTTTTGCCTAGAACCGTGTTTAAATCCTGTGAATAAGATCGCCACTGTTAGATCTGTAGCCAAGCATGTTGTGGAAAATGAAAGGTTCAGTTGTATTCAGCGCTTGTTTGTGTACGTGTCTCTCAGTCCTCAGTCCGGGTCGCGCTGCCCTCAGCAAACGATGTTTAACTACCAACTCGCCCAACTTGCCGTTTTGATTCAGTATATTAAAGTTGCCAATTTTTTTGTTTCTTGTTGGACGATTGGGCACACGCAATATTGGTATGTTCAAGAGATAGTTGTCCTTAATTATACTACTAATGCACTTTGCCATACTTATTTTGCGTAAGAAATGGAATGGTATGATTTGTAGTTTAGCAAAGATTGGTTTACTTGCTTCACTTCTCCGTGAGAAATTAATAGATCGGATGGCTCGTTTCTGTAGACGTCGAACAGGTTCTAGGTACGCATTGAATGTCCATGCCCATGACTCAATACAGTACGTTAGGTGAGATTAGAAAAATGAAAAATACAAGGTGCGGAGAATGTTTCTTGGAAATGGTCAGTTGTTGGGCTAGTTGGTTAAACATGTCTTGCATAGCGGAGCGCAGATTTGGTTAGAAAGAAAGACAACACGACAGAAAGGACGCTCTGTTCCCGTGTTCCCGTCCCGGATGTTCCCGTGCCTGAAAGAGCAAAACAACCAGATGCCAACTTTGAACAAAGCGCTTTCATGTGACGCTGCCAATTTAGATGGTGACCGAGAATAACGCCACGATAGGTATATCTGTAAGTGAGTTCGAGTGGGCATTGATTTATATGCAGTGGAACAGAGCCATTACAGATAATTTTCGAACGTGAGTGGAAAGCGGTATATTTAGTTTTTGTAGTATTAATGGTTAGTTTATTGGCAACGAACCATTCGGAAACAATAGCAAGCTCGATTTGGGCTTCTTCCTCTAGTTCCTTCATGTTGTCACCTGTAATTATCAAAGCGGTGTCATCAGCGTACATTGATATTGTTACGGGTAGCTTAGTAACTATTTATTAAATCGTTAAAACAGCGCAGGGTGGACCAGATGGCGTCAGTCCAGCAACAACGTCGTCTCCCTCGTCTTTCATGCAGCCACGCTGCGGCGGCTGTATGGTATCATAACCCCCTGGCGGTAGAAGCACCGTCTCGGGGCCTAATCTACACAGATTTGGTCGAGGGAGGGTAATAAGGCTTGAGCCTAGACACGTGAACGACGTCGCTCGTAGCTGATGATGACTTTGTTGGATCGGCTGGGACGATCTCATACGTAACGTCAGTGATTTGGTGAACGACACAGTATGGTCCAGTGTACCGTGACAGGAGTTTCTCAGAAAGCCCCACACGCCGAGTGGGAGACCAGAGGAGCACAAGAGAACCTGGAGAAAAGTGCACGTCTCTATGGCGACAATCATAGAGCTGTCTTTGGTGCTCCTGCGACGCCTCGAGGCGATTACGGGCGAGTTGGCACGCGTGGTCGGCGCGTGCGTTGGCTGCGGCGGCATATTCGGTGGCGGAGCGCAGCAAGGTGTCCAAGGGTAGTGCGGGTTCTCGTCCGTATAGGAGATAGAATGGTGAATAGCCGGCAGTGTCGTGACGCGAGGAATTGTAGGCGAACATCACATATGCCAAATGAATGTCCCAGTCCTGGTGATCAGCCGCAACGTATTTCGCGAGCATGTTGGTTATGGTCCTGTTGAGGCGCTCCGTGAGGCCGTTCGTCTGTGGATGGTACGAAGTCGTAAACTTGTGTTTGGTATTGCAAGACCGCAGGATTTCGTCAATGACAGCTGAGAGAAAGGTGCGGCCACGGTCAGCGAGAAGTTGGCGAGGGGCTCCGTGCACTAAAATTATGTCGTACAACAGAAAGTCCGCAACGTCAGTAGCGCAACTCGTCGGAAGCGCTCGTGTGATAGCGTGCCGCATCGCGTAGTCTGTGGCGACAGCAATCCATTTATTTCCGGAGCTGGAGAGTGGGAAAGGACCAAGCAGGTCGAGACCAACTCGAAAAAAAGGTTCAGCGGGAACGTCGATCGGCTGAAGGCATCCAGCTGGAAGGGCGGACGGCCTTTTGCGGCGCTGGCAGGGCTCACAAGCGGCGACATAGCGTCAAACAGAATGGGCAGGTCCAGGCCAAAAAAACGACGACGTACACGGTCGTATGTGCGGGAAACGCCCAAGTGGCCCAACAAGGGAGCGTCATGAAGTTGGTGAAGGACAGTCGAACGCAGGTGGGCTGGTATGACGAGGAGTAAGTCGGAGCCGAGTGGATCGAGGTTGCGGCGGTATAGGATACCGTCTTTGACGAGATACATTCGTAGAGGCGCGTCGCGAGGCGTTGACTCAAGTTGGTCAATAATGGCTCGTAAAGAAGAATCCTTGCGTTGCTCTTCGTCAATATTGAGCAGCTGCGACACAGAAAAAGCGTCTGCGATGGTGTCAGTATCGGTTGCTTCCTCCACAGGGTAGCGGGATAAACAATCCGCATCCTGATGCAATCGCCCTGTTTTATATGTTACAGAGAACGTGTATTCTTGCAGGCGTAGAGCCCAGCGAGCGAGTCGTCCTGTGGGATCCTTGAGTGAGGCTAGCCAGCAGAGCGCGTGATGGTCGGTGACGACACGAAATGGGCGCCCGTATAAGTATGGACGAAACTTGGCGACTGCCCACACAAGAGCGAGGCACTCGCGCTCCGTGATTGAATAGTTGCGCTCGGCGGGGGAGAGCAGTCGGCTTGCAGAGGCTATAACACGGTCGTGTCCCCGTTGGTGTTGCAATAACATTGCTCCTATGCCATGCCCACTGGCGTCAGTGCGGACCTCGGTTGAAGCTGACGGGTCGAAGTGGGCCAAGACTGGCGGCGTGGTAAGCAGGGTCGTAAGTTGGGAAAAAGATGAGGCTTGATCAGGGCCCCAGTAAAACGGGGCGTCTTTCTTCAAGAGGTCTGTGAGGGGGCGTGCAATGGTCGCAAAGTCCTTAACAAAGCGCCGGAAATAGGAGCACAGCCCCACAAAGCTGCGAACATCCTTTGGGGACTTCGGAACAGGAAAGTTTATAACAGCGTGAATTTTCTCTGGATCTGGGCGCACGCCTGTGGCATCGACGAGGTGGCCAAGCACGGTGATTTGACGACGAGCAAAGTGGCACTTGGAAGAGTTCAGTTGAAGTCCGGCTCTACGGAAAACGTCAAGAATTGCTTCTAAACGACTGAGATGTGAGTCAAATGTGGGCGAAAAAACAATAACGTCATCGAGATAACACAAGCAGGTGGACCATTTGAACCCTTGGAGCAATGAGTCCATCATTCTTTCGAAGGTGGCCGGCGCATTACAGAGACCGAAGGGCATCACCTTGAACTGATAAAGACCGTCAGGAGTGACAAATGCGGTCTTCTTGCGGTCCATGTCATCGACGGCTATCTGCCAGTAGCCAGGCCGAAGGTCGATAGTTGAAAAATAAGTAGCACCATACAGGCAGTCTAGGGCGTCGTCGATGCGGGGCAAAGGGTAAACATCTTTTTTGGTAATCTTGTTGAGGTGCCGATAATCTACACAAAAGCGCCATGTTCCATCCTTCTTTTTGACAAGGATGACGGGAGAAGCCCAGGGGCTGCACGAGGGTTCAATAATGTCTTTCGCGAGCATCTTCTCAACTGCCTGTTGTATTGCTGTACGCTCCGGCGCGGAAACACGATATGGACGCCTGTGAATCGGATTTGCATCACCAGTATTGATGCGATGCGTAACAACGGTCGTTTGGCTTAAGGATGTACTGGCAAAATCAAAAATATCGCGACAGCGCTCCAGAACGTGGCAAAGAGCTGCAGCTTGATCAGACGTGAGGTCCGATGAAACCATCCGTTCAATGTCGACGCCCGAGGATGGTGATGAAGTTGAACCTTGGGCTGAGCTGCAGCAATCGTCCACTCTGAAGGGCTCGACATGGTGGTCCTGAAGAGCGGTAATTTGGGCGAGGGGGATACCCTGTGGAAGAAATTGTGCAGTCAGTGCGAAATTGACAAGAGGAAGGCAGGTGCAGTTTCCAGTAATTGTCAGAATCGTGTGCGGAACAGCGACGCCACGCGTAAGCATCACGGCAGGAATCGGTGCAACCATGTAATCGCTGTCAGGTACAGGTGGCGTGGAGGATAAGCCGACGTGTATAACGGAATTAGGCGGGAGGCGTATGAAATCCATGCAGCTGAGACGACTTTGAGGTGGGTCGGTCGGATCGGAAAGGAGAGGCAAATCAAGGTGAAGAGAGCCGGCTGAACAGTCTATGAGGGCAGAGTGAGTGGCTAGGAAATCCATACCGAGAATGAGTTCATGAGGGCAATGTTCGATAACGGCAAAAAGAACGACAGCGCTTCTATCTTCAATAGTAACTCGGGCAGAGCACATGCCAAGGATAGCGGCAGTTCCCCCGTCGGCGACTCGTACGGCTTGGTTTAGGGCGGGCGTGACAACCTTCTTAAGTCGGTGGCGAACAGCAGCACTCATAATGGACACATGCGCCCCAGTATCTATTAACACGCTCACAGGAACATTGTCCACAGTAACGTCTAAAAGATTCCGGTTGGTCGTTAACGTCAAACGAGGATTTCTTGCTGAGGTCGTCGATGCAGCTCCACCTCCAGTAGCTGCACTGCCTAGTTTTCTGGTCAGAGGCGCTGCGAATAGGTCGGAGAGGCAGCACGGCGAGATTGTGGGGGCGAGCGAGATTGACGGCGAGCAGGGGATGGTGAGCGGTCGTAGCGAGGTCTGGTCATAGGTGCGGCAGGAGCAGAGAATGTGGTCGGCATAGAAGATGCAAGTGTTGAGGATGACTGGGTGACAGAACTGGCCTGGTTGGGAGACCCATAGTGTGCCGGTGGAGCCCAGTGGTTGCGGCAACGGCGAGCGATATGACCAACGCGTCTGGGCTTGTCGTCAAAGGTACGTCATTCGGACAAGTTGCGTTGTCGAGAATAGTTGGAAGCAAGTCGAGGAGCAGACGGCCGACGATAAAAGGCTCAGCAGACTATACAGGTGGAACAGGATGTAGGCCGACGTTCGATAGTTCTTGACGGACGACGGCCTGGATCAAGGAAAGCGTGGTCGGGGAAGGCTCAGGCGTTGGGTATGGAGTGACTACCGGTTGCGCTGCCTCGACTTCTCGACGAATGATGCGGGTGAGGTTGTCACATGGAGGGGTCTGGCAGAAGACGTCATCATAAGACGAAGTAGGCGCTGTGTTCGGAAGGCACGTGATGCTTTGAGGTACGCGGCGGGCTTTAGCCTGTTCGAGAGGGCGGCATTCTTTAAGGATCGTGTCGATGCTCGCGACGTTGTTAAAAACCAGCAGATTGAAGGCGTCGTCGGCAATACCTTTTAGGACGTGATTAACTTTCTCGTCCTCCGACATGTGCTGGTCGGCCTTGCTACAAAGAGCCAAGACGTCAAGAATGTAGGAAACGTATGATTCCGTAGATGTCTGGGCGTGTGTGGCCAGAGCCTTCTTTGCAGCGAGCTGACAACCAGAGGAATCGCCGAAAAGGTCGCGGATCTTCTCTTTGAAGACATCCCAGCTCGTTATTTCGTCTTCGTGGGTTTCAAACCATGCCCGCGGAGTGCCGTCGAGGTAAAAAAGAACGCTAGCGAGCATGAGTGTGCGATCCCAGCGGTGCGTAGCACTGACGCGCTCGTACCGGTGCAGCCAGGCGTCAACGTCGGTAGAACCATCTCCGGAGAAAGTGCCGGGATCTCGGGAGGGCGAGAACGTGACGTAGGTTGTAGCTGGGGCGGAAGAGGTCGGCGGTGATGAAGCTCCGGCAGGCGAAGTCGGTGAGGGCTCGCCGGTGTTGCAACCGCTGTGCGTCTCCATGGAGGTACGGGAATCGTCCACCTCCACCAATAATGTTACGGGTAGCTTAGTAACTATTTATTAAATCGTTAAAACAGTGCAGGGTGGACAAGATGGCGTCAGTCCAGCAACAATCAGAGAAGCGACGTCGTCTTCCTCGTCTTTCATGCAGCCACGCAGCGGCGGCTATATATCACTAACTATATAACTATATATATTACTATATATAACTATATAGTAACTATATATCAGCGAATTGTAAAGTTTGGGGCAAGTCATTTGTATAAACTGTGAACAACAGGGGACCAAGTACTGAACCCTGCGGTACTCTTGTACTAAGATGCTGAGGGCATGACATTATGTTGTTTATATGTACGATTTGATTTCGATTACCAAAATAACTGGGAAAAAAATCAAGTTCACTGTTGTGAAACTCATAAGCACAACTTATTGAGTGAGATGCCATGATCGACGGTGTGGAAAGCCTTTTTTAAATCAAGAAAAATAACTGCCACTAGTTGGTTATTATGAAGAGCGGTGTTTATTGTCTGTGTTAATGAATGTCTGCACTGGCCCGGCCTTTGCAGGACTAAATTTTGTGATTGCGGCCCCCTAGCTCAGGCGAGTTTGAGACTCCTGGTTTGCTTCTAATGGTGGGCTTTCTTATAAAGTTGGTTGCAAGATAGTGCTGTGGTGTGTATTTCTTCTTGTGTTCTCGTTTTTTCGTGCTGTCCATTTTAACATGTATAAAATGCATCCATGTGCAGACTTAAAACTGCTCAGCCTGACAGTTGATAAGCAACACAGGTGACACGAGGACAAGCGCAGACTTCCAACTGAAATTTAACACAACACAATATATAGCCTACACCCAAGATAAGAACAACATGCTTATGCTAGAAACAAATAACATGAAGTGAAAGGATGACAGTGCAGTGTAACTATAAAAAAACAACTAAGGCAGAATACCACATGACGACGAATCCAGGTAAGCGAGTTATCAGATAAGAATATTGAAGGTTTACCGGCACAGCTTCCTTTAACTATTCTTACAACGTCAATGCCATCATGAAGGTGAGCTGCAAGAGCTTGTTTTCTTAAACAGAGAATGGCAACTACACTCTGAACAATGAGAAGCCAAAGAACCATCCCTATCTACGTTTTTTACTTTTTGAAAATGGTTCTGTAATGGTATATTTAGGCATCTACCTCTTTGACCAACGTAGCTGTGTTCACAGGACAAAGACATGCTGTAAACGATGCCTATTACGCAGTCAACGAACTTTTTACAGTGCGTAACTTGGCAATGGCTCGAAGGTCCTTCTACGGCTCTAGTTCGAACACATAACTGAGATTGCTTATTCGGTGCTTTGGTCAAAGAGGCAGGTTCCTAAGCATATGATTACAGTGGCAAAAAGTAAAAAATGTGGGTAGCAACGTTATGGATAGAGACGTTTATATGGCTTATCATTATTAGAAATATGGTTGCCAACCTCTGTTCGAGAAAACACGAGTTCTTGTGGCTCACCCTCATGATGGCACCAGCAACCTTCATTATTCTTATCTGATAAAGAACTGGCTTATCTGGATTCATTAGCATGCGCTGTACCACCTTTGTTGTTTTTTTTACGGTCTCACTGTGCTTTCATGCGTGACCTCTTTTTTTTTTTTAGCATAAGCATGTTTTAATCTTGGGTGTAGGCAATATATTTGAGAGTTGTGATAAATTTCAGTTGGATGTCAGCGCTAGTCGTCGCCTCACCTGCGTTGCTGTGTCTACTTTCGCGCTGAGCAGTTTTAAGTATGGAATACCAACTAGCCCGCTACCACACGTTGCTGTGGATGCGAATAGTGAGGCTTGAGCATGCGGTGACCAATACGGGTGTCACATAGGCACTTTCTATTGAAATCGAAATTCTGGACCGTGATTGACTCGCCTCCGCATCTAGCGCAAATAAGTAAATCGCGATTTGGAAACTTGGACTGGATCGACATCGAAATTACATCGTGTGATGCCCATACCATGAAATCGAGGCTGGTCAGTGGCTTTTCTGAATGACCAAGTGGTTCAAGTACTGTGCATTTAACAGCTAAGCCACGGCGAGTTCGATGCCATTACGCCTATAAAATTAGCTTTCGACGAATATGCGCAAAAGCACAACGCGAAGCAGGTTGCCGAGCGGGTAAGAACGGCCGTGCAAAGCACAGAACAAACTTCCCTAGAAATGTGCACAACTACGGACTACCACAATGCTACCACCGTCCACGTACCGCACGAAAATAGACCAAATATGAATCGCAAAGAACACCGTAACAGGTTCATGAGAGCGCTAGGCATCGTAGTGACCACGCAAGCTCAGGCGAACCACAGTACCGGTTCCAAACACACTGATGCGAACACAATCCAACTATTCACGTTCAAAAAGCACACTGGCAAACGACAAGCACAATCACAGCGTCCGCGCCCACCACACAAACACCGCGCCGATCACAAATACGCAAGAAAACATCCCCAAGCGCCCACAGGTTGCCTGAACCGGCGATGTAAACTTTCAACGAAAAGCCACAATCTTTCACAAATCCAAGCCAAGTTGCGTGAAAATAGCGTTTCCTTATTCTGACCCGGGTCAGAATAACGAAGCGCTATTTTCACGAGGGTCGCAGTAGGGCCGGCCTTCTTTAAAACACCTTTGAAGACAGTGCTAAGTCACCCGTAAGCATTTTACTACAGAAGTTTACTCACCTGCATAGAAAACAGCAAGCAAAAAGAAGGAACAGCTAGATGACAAACTGACACAGGGTGAACGCTGACCTTGATGCCTATCTTCGAACTTTAGCGGCCAGTTGCTACTTTTTACATTTCATAATATGGTACATCGAAAGGGAACTTCTTTAAGTTTAAAAAACCTTGTTGTGTGTGATGCTATAAGGAAAAAGATAGCTCATTAAGTGCTGCTTTATTACAAAATTAACTAATGTGCATGCCAGGAACGATTCTGGCCAGATGCATCTTTGAGGTCCTTGGGGTCTTTGTGAACGATGCCAATCCGAATCGGACACATCCCAGCATTCCCATGAATGCAACAGTGTCGCAGTGCCAGTTTTCACTCTAGGTAACTGTAAGACAATCTGTGGTGTTCACTATTTTTACCATAATTCCTCCCACTGAATAATAATTTGTCCACAAATACAGTGCATTTCGGGGTGTGCTGTCACTCAGTGTTCTTCAGGGCCAGGTAGGTGGGTAGCCCACGCAAGAAGAGATATGGTCTGTTTGATTCACCTCCATCATTTGAATGAGCGCTCACAGGGTGCCACCACACACTTTCATTCATTTCAGCCGTGCAGCAGTCCTGTGAACCACGCTGTTCATTTGAAAAGGTGCACAAAAGGTGCAGGACTGGCACACAATTTTCCTGCCCACTTCAGGCTGACAGTGCAGGCTTGGTGCAAACATGCGAGTATAAAGCAGCTGTGCAGCAGACAATTCGGCACACAGGTGTAGGTGCCACTTGAACCCTACTTGTGCAAATCTCTTGTATATATATATATATAGACAATGTGGGGTGTAGGATGGTGTACATTAGGTGGACAGTACATAGGACCTGCACTGTGTTAGCACCTTACCAGTCATTTCTATAGCTGACTATACAACTTAAGAAGTCCGGAGACGCCCCAACCAGATGACTGAAGCGTAGCAGCCGATTGCCTCCGCAACTGAAGAAATAGTCTCGCTCATGCACTCTGCAATGTCCTCCGAAGGCTAGGTCACCAGCCATCCTGCTCATGACGTCAGTCTGGAGTACGCATCCATTGGTGCAAGTTTGTTAGCATCTGCCTTTGAGGAGGAAATGCCACAGACTTTTAAAATTGTACCCAACTATAGTCCGACTATAGTATCAGTTGAGCATTATGCACCACTGAACTTCAGCTGCAAAATTTCTGAACATCTGGTGCCCCAACTGGTTCAGAGTGGTGCCAGTGAATCGAATGGCAAAGTCCATCATGGCTCATCTCTCCCAATCTATGTACCCCAACATCCCTGATGTCATCCAGATCAGCTTATAAGTAAGCCACTATTGTCACTTTACAAAGAAAGCATCTTGCTTGCTCTCTGGTTCATGTCAGGCACCCAAGAACCTATAGTACAAGGACTGAGCACAAATGCAGTACATGTGCACAGGTGTTGCTGGACACACCTAGTGGTTTTCAGGGCCTGGTGGGTAATCTGCAAACACACACAAAAAAAGACCTGAATTGAGGTAATGGTGACCACTTACGAAATAGTTTTACAGCTGTTGTATGTGTACATATTACAGGCACATGCATGCACACACATAGGGGCGAAAACCCTGTCCCAGCCCTCTGTAGTAAAATCCTTGCCATGCCCCTGAAGTACAGTGCTCACAGACTGATACGCCATTTTTAAGACTGAGTAATGCATGTGCTTTGCTTTCCACCATATTCAGTTCGTGTCATATCAGCATAATTTCGACTCTAATACTTACATCAGAGCCAACATTGCCTTTAGTGGCTAGGTACATAGTGACATGACTCGGTCACCTTGCGTAATTTGGGCATACCACTTACTAAATGTTTTGATGTCTCATTTCTATCCATGCGTACAATACAGATGGGACACAAATACGATTTCACCAGCAGAGAGCGGGCATTTGCCTCCCTTTGCACTTTCCCGCTCTATTATCAAAAGTAACAGGGCCAGACAGTAAACTATTTGTACCACTACTTCTGAAACTCATAACCTTGAGCATATATGCATTGCCAAATCGAACGAAAAAATAAAACAAGTGAGGCTCTTTTCTTTCATAAGAGAAGGTAATTTGGAGGTGCTGCATCTGGGAAAGCACAAAAGAAGGAGAATAGTTCAAGGAGTTCATTCCTTCATTAGACACAACCTAACATAATCTAGGAAAGAGGCACACTGCCAACGAACATCCTGGGTCTCGTAAAAAAGAGTATGTAAAACAAATCCGAAATAACGATAAACAGTTACAATGCTTAGCTTTTGACTTTAAAGTCAGTTCCCATAGCAATATTTAAATGCTGTTTTGTTGCATACATAAAGCCTTTAAATGGAAATGCCAAAATATTTTGATAATTGCAGCATAACTATAGCTGGTACATTTTTTATGCTTTCACTTGAAAATAATGTAATAGGCCCAAAGAACACAGTGAACATAAATGCATATGCACAAGTGAAAAAAAACAGCTGCAGCATGGGCCAGTGAGAGCAAGAAAACCGACATTTTCCTGGATGAAGGAAACCTCTTACTCATACATTGTCGAAACAACTGTACGACAGGACCACAACAATGTAATTCATTTTTTATAGGGATGGGCGAATATTCGGGCGTTTCGAATATTCGAACGAATATTAAAGTATTCGAATTCGCTTCGATACGAATTTATATTATTCGAAATTTCGAAGTATTCGAAATGAATGAATATATGTATGTTTGACCGCACATAACCCCCTGTAAAGGTGGTTTCACTGCAGTGTTGGGTTGCTTTGCTGTGAAACCACCCATCCAGGGGGGAATCTGCACTGCCGCGAAGCCACACTTCAAGGTTAAATGTACATATTTTTTTAAAGTTTAAAAGCGTGTTATATGGGCTGATATGCGCTAAGTAAAGTAATTTTTAAATTGTAACGTATTGTACCACTTATAACTTGCACCCTACTGCTATTCAAATATTGATACTATTCAAGGTTTCTTCCACTTCATTTCAAACCAAAAAAGCGACATTCACTCATACCTAGTTTGAATTCTTAAAAATATTGTGCAAGGGTCATGACGAAAATGCTCATTTTTCTTAATAATATATGGTAAATACTATTCGAACTATTCGATTCGAAATTATTCGACCAAATCACTATTCACTTCGGATTCCCTTCGAACCTCAAATTTACTATTCGCCCATCCCTAATTTTTTACCAATATTTGATAATGTGAATGGGTGATTTAATTCTCTTTAGTGTACGTCTATTTATAAGACATTTTTGTTTTTTTTGTTCATATGGTCTAAAGAGTCCAGGTGAGAGGCCTATCGGCTCAAGTTGTATTAAAAGAAAAACACTTTGCCTAATTGAATCCCAGTGTCTATTACTGAAATCTCATTATGACCATTCAGTGAGCCAAAATTCTGCTAGGTTTAGAGGCGAATCCTCTAAAATCCCAATTTGGACATGGAAAACATGTTTTAGCGATGACTGGCATGGTTCAGAGTTATTTATAATTAATGCTAGTGCAATTAATTAAGAACAATTGTA
>NW_023615706.1:0-37733 GCF_013339695.2 Rhipicephalus sanguineus
CAAAGGCCACAAAACCATGTATAAGGACATGATTAAAAAAAGCTTTGGGAATAAGGTTTCTGCCAGCATGCCTGGCTTTTGTTATTGCCCGTCGTGGCCACTGGCCGTATCCTTAGTCGATGAGTACAGTGCGGTACTTGGTATTATTCATATATCGTACCGCCCAGTGCGACGCACCAGTGAGACCCGATTCCTGCATGATATCTCAGCCATTCAATGCGTACTTCAATAAATGCCTGACAAACGGCCCATCAGGAGACCAGGTGATACCGCTAAGAAACTTACAAAAGAGATGTGATGTGCTTTTGTAGCTGCGGGATAAAGAACACCTGTAATGAAACATGGAAAAAAGCCCTGTGGAACATAAATACATTGCGATAGGATGGAAAAATGAGCTAGTTTTGAGGACTGAGCCGGTCGGTCTGACCTACTTAAAGGCGCTTGAGCGCTCTTAAGAATGCTTGAGCGCTTTTAAGCCGGCAAAAAGAAGCGACAAAGCTGCTTCTTCTTTTGGCCGGCTCGGCTGTTTCCTTCTTTTCCTTATGGCACTGTAGCAGTTCAAGAAGTGCTAGTTGATAGAGCCATTAACATAAATACTTTGTAATAAAGTCTGCCACTACGACTTGCGTGGTTTCGGAAACAGCGCAGAAAACATCGAAATCAAAGAGAAGCAGCAGACACGACAATACACGCGCGCTTGGACGGCTGCACGCGTTGACAATTTCGGAACAGCTTGCTCCATGACCACCTTATCGCCAGTTCGCCGCCGTGGTCACCGTCGAGGGCAGCGCATTCTCCAGGGTGGGCTCTCGTGCGAGTGCATGCGCCCTCTGTTGCACTGGCTACACCGCGTCCACTTCAACTGAAGCTCTGGTAAACATTCACTCTATTATCCTCGTGGGAGACCGGTGGCGGAGCTGCCAATGGTGCACCGACAGCAGGTTTGCAGAGATTTGCTGTCTGCTACGCAACGGCTGGAATAGGGAAATTTTCATTCGCTTTTGTCCCGCTCTGACTGCGGGCTTGCGCCTATAGTCGGTGAAGACCTAAGAATAAATGTATGCCCCGCGTACAGCCATCGTAGTCCCACGCAAGATAGGCTTACACAGATGCTTCGTCCCATCACGCTCGCTTATTATCGTGACGTCAAGCATTTCTGACTGTTTAAGATACTGGAACTTTGCCATGCAGATAAACGTTTGTGTCGCTGGTTCCATACAAAAAACGTGAACGTCGCGACAAATTTTAGCGAAAATCTTGGCATCAGTGCTCAGCCAAAGATGATGTTTTATTGCGATTGAAATGATATGGACATCCGCAGCGCACTTTTGCGGTCGGCACCGGTGCCACCGTGAGGTTCCGTTTAATGTCCAAATGGATCACATCGCCCCGCGCGTGCGAGTGAAAGCGTGAGAGTGAAAGCGTACGGCAGCTGCAGGCTATCACTGTTCAAGCGGAGGACACGAAACGAGCCGGCAGTTTGTCGGGTGAAAGACTCATGGGAGGGTGCCGGAGGGGGAACTGCGTATCTCCGGCATGAAATCCGTACTTTGACCGGCCGGGCATGGGCCCCGCGGTCACGCGCGCCGTAACCTCGCAGGGTAGCAGACAGCTCATGCCTTTGTACAGGTGCGGTCCCACCACAAAGTTTTGCGATGAAGCCACATACAGCACGAAGGTCGCCTCGCTCGATGCAGTGACCGCTTTTCCTTATGCAAGCGTTTTGTTCAGCTGCGCCAGGTCGATGCTAAGGAATGAGCTGCTAGCCCTACTTGTATAACATTCGAATTCGTGGCTATCGCATCTATTGCTTCGCCCTTGCGGCGAAACTGGCTTTTGTAGCGTTAGCTACACTGGCCTAGCCGGAGCAGGTTTCGCGTGAGGCATCATGAGCCGTGCTGCGCATGCGCGAGGATGAGTGCGGAGCCGGCATCTCACGCGCTCTCCGCCACGCCGCGCGCAGCTCGCCACGGCTGGTGGCGGAGAGCGGGAGGAGTGGCGTCGTATCCGGGCAGACAGATTGGCGCCGGCGCGCGCGACTCGTCGCTGCTGCTCTGCGCATTCGAGAAGGGTGACGTCGTAGCCATGGCGCGCGCAGCTATTCGCCTTCGCTGTGCAGTCGCCGTCTGACAATGCGCTGGTGCCGCTTGATAGCGCCTCTGACTGGCGTTGCAGCGGGTAACGCCGTGGGAAGGAGACGCAAATGCTGCTCAACGGCGCAGAAGGGCCCCAGAGAGCTTGTCATCGGATCCCGAAGTAGTTGCCTGGCAATAGCGGTTCAGCGTACGAGAATGAACAGGAAGGCTAAACGTGCTGCGGAGACACTGGAGGAAAGGAGGAACGTCTAGCAAAGCGCGTCGCCAGGATGCTGAGCGACGTGCCGACCACCTCTGCAGCATCAACAACAAGACGCCGTCGATGACGTCAAGGCTCGCCGATCGACTGCCTATACTGTGAAAACTTAGCGAAAGCGCCAGTGCGACTCGGACCTTCGAGACGGACTTTGTAAACAATCCGTTTGGATACGTTGCGACGTGTGTGAAAGACTATGGCACATGAAACTTGACGCCGCTAAGTAGTGCCATGCGTGAAACGTTGAGTTTAGTGGCGGCGCCTGAGTGGGGTGAAACCGTGGCGCGGGTTGTACAACGTACAAGAACTTTCTCGTTAAGCAGAACATCCGCTCTTTAGCGTTACCAATGGCTACCGTTACCCGGCCATGCCGCAGGTCTACCGGTTCTGAACGATGTCGCCGAATGTGTGTCATTGGAGCAGCAGTAAGCATGACAATCAAGCTAATCCTAGACAATCTGGAAAGCTCAGAATAATAAGCTGAAACTTTGTTACGCAACGTATATCCTGGCATAGCCGAGCTAAGCCACTGCTATTTTTTTATTCAGAAACGGCCAACTTACATCTTCCAATATACTTGGTATTGATAGTAGAGGGAAATTATTTGCTCTTCGAGCAACAACCCAACAACATGGTACGACTATTTCACGGAGGTAAAGAACAGGTGAACCACAGTTTTGTTGGCGGAGCAATTTATTCTGAAGTTGTAACGACTATATTTACTTCTTGCTTATGATGCTAGCTTTATAAATACCAGCTTCACGTAGACCACTAATGTTGAATATTTAATGAACCTTCCTTCAATATAACTAATGGCATCACGGCTAATGACACAATCTCGTTGCTATCATAACATAGAGCGCCGAGTGAGCACATGGGAGTCAACGTGGCTTTGAAAACTAAGCGCGATCTCTGCTCCATTTTACAATGGTGCACGTCGACTGAGCGGCATTATACGAATCACGTACTGCTAAAAAAAATTACACCATCTCCCGCTAAAGGGGACCATGAGGCGATGCGAAGCCGGAGCACTTGCAAGATCGCCTTCCGTTGGCGTTCGCTGGGTATGCTACCGATCTCGCGTCGTGGAACGCGAAGAGGAACACTACGCGCGTCGTGTCTTCCATCTAGCCTGGCCGTTAATTCTAACAAGGCATGCGGGGAACGTCGACAGGCGCGCGCGAGAGAGGCAGCGTAGGAGAGGAGAGAGAGGAGGAGGGGACGCGCATGCGCTGGCCCTCATCGCGGCGCTGCGCAAGAGAGAATTTCGGCATGTCGAGCCCGCATTTCAGAGGAGCCAACGGGGGCAAGCGCTCGACTGAACGCGCGCAGCCAGCGCAGCGCTCTGCCATTTGAAGGAGAGTAGACTAGAGGAGGAGAGTAGCGTATGCGCCGTGAGAGCAGAAGCGAGAACACAGGAGAATATATAGGTGATTCTGTTCCGAAATAAGAAGTGGGGTTTGGTGTGCACGATACTGTCTCTCGAAGAGGACACCTCAACCGGTACACACACGGGAAAGGGGATGAAAAGGAGACAGAGAAGAAGACACAAAAGGAGGCTTGCGGGAAGGTAGGACGAGGGTTGAACTATACTACATGGCGTGTTGGGTTTAAAGCCGCTCGCCGAGGCCGGCAGTGTCGATGAAGGAGAGAAGGGCGGCAAGGGCGTTACGGCGACGATCGCTGCAGCCGGTGGGAAAGAGGATGTCCTCGAGGGTCTCACAGGGCAGGCCGAGAAGGCGGTAGCGGGTGGCTAGCTGCTTCCTTGCACAGGCAGATGTGGGGCACTCGCACAGCAGGTGAAAAAGTGTTTCAACAGCGCCGCAGTCGATGTAAGCTGACGAAGGAGCTCCCCGCAGCCGTTGTTTTCGTTCCCCCGTCCATGCCGAGCCAGCCCGCAGGGAAAAGAGGGGAGCGCGCTCTCTCCGGGAGAAACCAGCCATGGGGAGAGGAGGAGGGGGGCGTCCATCGGCGACCCGCTCGTCTGGGTGGTCGCGCTGCAATTTTCGCCGAAAGTTACACCGCGCGGAATCGAAAGAGTTGGCGTATGGTGTCACTGGAGTCGCGGGAGAATGCGCCTGTTTAGCCAGATCGTCGGCAGCCTCATCTCCCGCGATGCCAACATGGGAGGGAAGCCACTGGAGTACAACATCGCAGCCGTGCTCCTGAACCGACCTCAGGCTGTGCGCAACACGCTGTGAAAGTGGCGCGTTCCTCCTTCATGAGCTGTCGCAGAGCTGTCCTTGAGTCACAATAAATCGCAGCGTTCTTGATGGTAGGTGTCTCACGAAGGAGGGGAGGTCAGCAGCCAGCTGCAAGCCAACGAGTTATGCAGTAGTCGAGGAGGCACAGAAGCTGAGGCGGCACTGCAGGGCTTTGCCGAGCTCAGGGGCAATGCAGGCGGCCGCAGCTGAACGGTCTCGTAGCACAGAGCCATCAGAATAGACTTGTGTTCTGCCGGCTAGGTCGTCGTGCATCCTGGCCGCAGCCTCCTGAGCGATGGCACAGTGTGGTGTGTTGCGCTTTGAACGTATGCCCGGCAGTTCAAAGTAAACACACAGGGGCGCTCGCCGGTGTGGTGGGAGCCAGCGCGCACACGGGGCAGGCTCGTCGACAACAAGACTGTCGTAAAGGTCGATGATTCGACCGACTTGAGTGTTTGGGACAGCACGAAGTCGGGCGAGCAGAGGACCGGCGCCGGGTGCAGGATGTAGGCGCTCCACATGACACAGGGCGCGCAGATCCGCTGTAAGCGACGCAGGCCACGTGCGAGTTTCCGCCAGAGTCTCGGCCACACGAGTATGACGAGGGATGCCGTGGCACATTCGGATCACTCGCCGATGATCCCTGTAGATTGCACGCCACTGTGGGGCCTGAAGGGTGCAGAGAGGGAGAGCGTAGTGCACAACGGAAAGGGCCATTGCTTCGTATATGGTGCACGCAAAGGCGGGAGGGCATCTGTTGCCGCGAACAAGGAGTCGACGGACACAAGACTCAACGCGGCAAGCATCCTGCCGAATTCGCCGCACCGCGGGGAACCACCGTAGACGATTGTCAATGGTTAGCCCGAGGTATCGGACACTCGTTTGCCAAGAGATACTCACACAGTCGTGCTGAAGGCACGGGAGGTGGCGGCGGGCTGCAGCACGAGGGTGAACAACGAGGGCCTCGATTTTCGTTGCCGAAATTGTGAGGCCTATGTCACTGATAGTGTTCGCCACGCACTGCAGAGCCATCTGCATCCGCCCGTGGACCTCAGAGCACCTCAGGGCAGGACCGCGCACGTAGAGGGCGATGTCGTCCGCGTAAATAACAGCGCGCACTGGGAGAATCGCCGTTTCAGGGAGGCACTTCACAAGTGGTGCAAGCACCAAGTTGAAAAGAAATGGGCTGAGAACACTGCCCTGCGGCACACCAGTGTTGTTGGAACGCGGTGAACTGGTCGCCCCTCCAACGCGCACGGTAAACGTCCGGTCTGCAAGGAAGGCCCGAACATAATCGAGAAGCCTGCCCTCGACGCCCAGGGAGCGCACAGCACCGACGATGGAAGCGTGGGGCAGCGAGTCGAACGCCGACTGGACATCGAGAAGCAAGAGGATGGCCATCTCCTTGTGGAGAGCCTGCTCAAGTGTGCTGACGACGTCTGCCAGGCAATCGGCCGTCGCACGATGCTGTCGGAAACCGCACTGCTCGGGGGCGAAGACATTGCGCGCTTCCGCAATCCAGTGCAGTCGATGAAGGGCCATTTCCTCCATTGTTTTCCCAGCCACTGAGGTGAGAGAAATGGGCCGATATGATTTGATCGCACGGGACGACTTGCCTCGCTTGAGGGCTGGGATGACAGTTGCCGTGCGCCACTGGTCAGGAAGGGATCCACTTGCGAACACCCGGTTGTAGGCCTCCAACAGGATGGGGCGCTTGGAAGCGTCGAGATTACGCAAGAGATGATGGGTTATTCCGTCCGGGCCAGGTGCGCTGCGTTTTCTCTTTCGCAGGAGAACGTGCTCGAGCTCGAAGAAAGTGAAATCCTCCTCGCAGAGCGAGCGGATGTCTGCCGCGAGATTCGGCTCAGGGGGAGGTAGGGGTGGTGCAGTGTAGCTCGCGGCGCGCACAGCTGCGCCCGTGGCAGCGGCCGCAGCAGGCACGAAGGAGGAGGCAATCAGTTCGGCAAGGTCCATTTCCGAAATGCCACGCCCCACAGCGATGGCCAGCACAGGGTAGCGTGGAACCTTGCGGTTAAGCATCGCTCGAATTATGCGCCAGCCGCGGCCACGGCGACGTGGGTCTCTTAGTGACGGGCAGACTCCCGTCCAGCTGCGGTCACGAAGCCGCTCAGCGTGACGTCGGCACACCGCGTCGAGTCTGTTGTATAGTGTCCAGGGATTGGTGGCGGTGGAGCGCAGCGCCTGTCTTTGAGCGCGGCGGCGGACTGCACCAAGGTTTAGAAGCTTCACGTCCGGGCAGGGTGTCCCCGCAGGCACGACACAGCGGGTCGTAGCTCGCTCCGCGGACTACGCGATACGCGAGAAGAAGTCATCAGAGGACTGAATACTCGCGCACAGCTCGAGGAAGAGGGGCCACCGGACGACATTGTAACTTCGCACAACACCTCGGCTGGGATGACTTGGTGACAGCGTGATCGGGAAGTGGTCCGAGCCGGCCGTGTGAGGTTCGCGCTTCCACTCATAGGAACAACGCTCCGACACGAGGGCCAGGTCAATCACCACGGCGACCACACCTCTACGGGCGAAGGTCGCTTGCTCAGAGTTCAGGACGAGTAGGCCCGTAGAGGCAATGACGTCACTCAGGTCCCGACCACGCGCGGAAGTTCGGGGACATCCCCAGCTGACATGGTGAGCGTTAAAGTCACCACAACACACAAGGTCTCTGTGAAGGGCCGCGACTAGTGGTGGCAGAAATGCAAAACTGGCCACGCTGACGGGGCGAACGTGCACACTCACGACCGATGTATCGACGCGGTCAACTTGTACCGTGGCGGCCACACACTCGACAGTTGAACAGCAAAACCGCTCTGTAGGCACGACCGCGTGCGCCAGCGACGCGCGGTTGTATAGAGCGGCACGGGGCTTTCCAGGTGGGTGCGAAATGTCGGTACAAGGGACACTGTTGGATTCGGCAAGCGCACACTGTGTGGGACTACTGTAGCCAATGCATCCGGGCAGCGACACCTCCTCAGCGCGGCATACGTCTCCTGCAAGGCAAGGGCATCGTAGTCGCGCAGGGGAAGGATCGCTGCGAGCTCTGCTTGTTGGCGACGCAGTGAACGGCAGTTCCACTGCTGTATGCGCGGCCTAGACTCGTGTCGATCACTCGCCATCATTTGTTAACGCAAGGTGGGTGGCCAGCGCTGCAGCACAGAGCGGGCGAGCGGGGCAGCCGAGAGGGAGAAAGTCCATGGCGGCTGTCAGCGCTGCCGAGAGCACAGCGATCACAGAGTTCCTCTTGTCTCTGGCTGTTTATGAGTTCTTTGCAGAGGAATGACCAGCGGCCGTCGCGTACGAAAAGTTCTCGCAAACCAGTGGGTGGGCACGGGACATGGTGGTAGAGCCGGGTATTGCTGGGTCTCCTGTATTCTGTCGACGCGCGATAGCGAGCGCCTCACGGCGCGAGATTGGGAGCGACGATTCGGCACGCACTTCTAACAAGCGCCGCTCTTCCTGCCAACGAGGGCAGCGGGGCTCGGTAGCAGGGTGAGCTGCGCCACAATAGAAGCTCCTCGCCTTCTTCGCGGTGCACTCACCGAGGGAGTGCGGTCCGCCACAACGCACACATCGCCGCTCAGACGTGCACGTTACGTCCGTGTGCCAATAGCGTCCGCAGAGTTCACACTGGGTTGGTCGTGGACGTTGAGCACGCACGGGGCGGCGCTGCTTGAAAAGTTCCACATCAGGGGGAGCCTTGTTGCCGGCGAAGCACACAATAACGGGGCGACCAGAGCGAGAGCACTGAAGGACAGGCAACCGCGACGCGATGTTGGCACGGATCGAATCCTCGTCTAGCGTGGGGTCGACGTTATAGATGACGCCGCTGCAGGTGTTCGTCGACGCCTGCTTCGCGCGCACAGCAATGCCGCAGATGTCAGCCACAGCGAGCAGGGGCTCGAGTGGAGTTCCGGCGGTGACGTCGACCGCGACGACGTTGCGGCCGAAATCTACGCGGACGCGACTGACGCCCTGCAGGGGAGCCAAGCAGGAGGAGATGGCTTCCTGTGTGACTGTTCGTAAGGTTTCTCTCCTCACAGCCGGTCAGTAGAGCACGGTCTCCAGCTGGGTGCCGGGGCTTGTGTGCCGTGGGGACCGGGGGCGTGGGTCGCTGGCAGCGGGCTTCTCAGCACGCTGAGACCGACGCCCGGTGTTGATGAGAACGCTTTGTGCACAAAGTTCTGTAGCACTAGGGGCCCCATTGGGGGAGAGGGCGGGGAACTCTTCAGCCGTCAGCTGTCCCAGCAGGCAGCTGGCGCGAGGGAGTGGGGAGGAGGGCACGCCATTGAGGGGCTCCTTTCCCTCAAGGATGGGCAATGGCCCGCCTGAACTTGCTGTGCACGTGTGAGCGGGAGCTGGGTTACCTGGAGTCAGCTGTGCTTCCTCCGTGACGTCAGCAAAGGAGAAGAGGGGCCTGGTGGACGCTCGTGTGGCTTCATTCAACGAAGCTGATGAGGCAGTGCTTTCTTCGCTCCCCCCTGCGATGGGAGGGGGAGGGTTCTTGTTTGACAAGGGGCGTTGTCCCTCCTGGTTCTCCTCTGGAATGCGAATGCGGTCGTTACCCTCCTGTTCCACCGTTACTTGCTCGCTGGAATTTGCCTAAGCGCAAGCAGGTGCTGGTAGAGAAGTGGAGAGAGTAACGAGCAGCTATTGGAGAGAGGGAAGGAGGAGAGTCGCGCATGCGTAGTGTGAGTGCGGATCACAACGCTGCGTGCGGATGACCACGCCGCGTTACATATCCCCGAGCAAGAGATACTTCGCATCTAAAACACTTGAAGAGCGTAACAAGAGTTATGACAGAGTAGGGTGCTGCACTTTCGTTACAGCGTGGAGCCCGTAGCTTGTGTTGAGAGGGCCGAGTTGATTAGGAATACATTGCGCGTAACAAACCAGTGAGCGAATATCCTAGCCAAAGAAGTGCGCTTCGATGTGTCGTGCTAGCTGAAACAGCCCAGTTTTGCGGCCATGACTGTCTCCTAATGCTCAGCGGATATCCGTCGCAGTAGCGCAGGAAAGAGGCTTAAAAGGAATATATGTAAGCGCCATTCAGCAGCTGCCTCCTGTGCCCTTGTAATGGTGGACGTCGACGACCGCCCATTATCACAAAGCTCTTCTACGTGATGTCTCGATAATCGTTTTCAGTGCGGCATACAAAAAGCGTTCTTCTTTTGAAGTTGACAGCGTCGCAGCTGTCGCAGCCGCTGCACGGGAAGAGGTCATAGCCCATGGGACAAACATGTGGTGAGACTAAACGTACCAATCGCTTTCGAGAACTCGATGCTCGATGCACTTGATGGTCGTAGCAATACAAGGTAACCCGCGCAACACACCCTCCCCGCGCACATGTTAAAGGAATGAGCGGCTAGCCTTACTTCGTATAAAATTCCAATTAGTTGCTATCGCATCTGCTGCTTCTATTGCATCTATCGGAGAGCGGCAGAGTTCACTCCGAGCTCCTAAGGTCAATACATTCCCCCACGGATCCGGAAATGCCCTCGCAGCACCCCACATCACCCTCTCCGCAATGCCGCCTCTGTAGGGAACCCGGGTTCCTTCGGAAGATAATGGAATGGCTGCAGACAAACTCCACAATACCCTTCAACCTTTACCATGCCAAGAACGTTTGGGGGCGAGTCTTAGCCAGCCGCGACCACGAGGATCAGCTACAACTGGTCGCGCGTGCTCTGAACGTGGCCCGAGCTCGAGGCATTCTAAAATAAGGGTTACTCTCCGAACAACCATTCACAAAATAGATGTTTATTTCCACTATATGCCCTTCACTGACGGCGTACACGACGGCGTTCGCGCACACAGTGAGTGTGTACGCGAACTTTGGAGGAGCGCCACACGCCGCGCCTTTTTTCAAATAGCCTGAAACTCAGTGTGCACATTCGTGCAGGCTTCCTGAGTGGACAACTAGTGGTCAGTTAACTTCATTCTGCTGTGTATTGCTACAGAGGGTCACTTTGCTGGACATACCACCATGTTAGACGATCGTTCGACGTGCCGCGTTCCAGTAAAAACGTCAATAGGATTTTTTTTCTCAGCTCGCGAAACGAATACAACCGAAAAACAAGCTGTGCATGCATTTCGGGCCTAATAGTGATTCTTTTTATGCAATTATTGGAGCTGACTGGTGGCAGAATAATGAGATAATTAGTTACACGCAAATTAACATTAATTACTGAAACTCACGCAAAACAACACATTCTTTCATTTTCTTTCTAGGAGTGTAGTACTGAGAGCCTCCGAATTATGCCATGCGAATTTGACGCATTGGCAGACAGTGCATCATAATTCGTGACTGAGGGTATACTATATATATATATATATATATATATATTGTGAGCACAATATTCACAACATGCTTCCTTCATTCTCTTCACCTGTATGTAATCATCATCACTGTGAGCGTCATCTTCGTTCTGAGCGTTGGTCAGGCGGCTCTGGTGAATAAAAGGCGTCGAGACCACGACTGTGCTGCGGTCTTTCAAAGTGGTGGAGGCTGCTTTCGATCTCCAAGTCCTCTACGGCATCGAGTTCCCCTGGAGCTTCGTTCAGGTCGCCGCTTGCTCCGCCTATCCGCTGTCATGGCCCAAGACACGCTGCCTGGTCCATCCGGCATCCCCGCCCAGCCACCCGCCCCAGCATATACCGTCACCGCCCGGCAGCGGGACCCACCTATCTTCTCCGGTCTCCCACGCGACGATGTCGAAGTATGGCTGAAGGAGTACGACATGACAAGTGTGTATAACAACTGGGACAATCCTCAAAAACTTCGCCACGTCGCATTCTATCTGTCCGACGTAGCGAAAACGTGGTTTTTTAACCACGAGGACATCTTCGCTGATTGGCCTACCTTCGCTCAGCAAATCCGGAGAATTTTTGGGACACCCAACATTCATTCTGAAGTCTCGAAGAGAAAGCTCGACGGCCGCGTACAACACCCAGGGGAGACGTACACTTCGTACATCGAAGACGTCCTTGCCCTTTGCCGCCGCGTGGACTCGGCTATGACGGAGGCTGATCGTGTTCGACACATCCTCAAAGGGATAGGCCACGTCGCGTTCAACGCTCTGGCCGTCAAAAACCCCAGCACCGTCGAGGATGTCATCACGACTTGCCAGCATCTTGACGAACTACAAGCCATCCGTTTGCACCGAGACGCCTGTGACAGCCGCCCTTCTTCGGATGCGGATTTGCGTACGCTGATTCGCACTCTGATTCGCGAAGAGCTTCAAGCGCAAGGACTGTCCTGTCCGCCCGCCCCTCAGCCTCACTCCTCGGCTACTAGCCTGCGCGACATCATCAAAGAGGAGCTGTCCTCAATGGCTTGCGCTATCACGCCTGACACTCCGACGCCACCAACTCCGCCCGCGACGTATGCGCAAATCGCGGCCATGCAACCTGCTTGGTTCAGCGCGTGCATCCTGTGCCTGCTCAGACCAACTTAGCAGCATTTGCACCACGTTCACCTGTCCCACCTGCTCCTCCTGCTCCTGCATTTTACACCCCCTGGCGCTCATCTCGCCCAATATGTTATTATTGTGGCATTCGAGGCCACATCTCACGGTTTTGTCGCAAGCGCCAGCAGGACGAACGCCGCGGCTACGATGTTTACGAAAGGGATTCGACGTCCTCTCCTAACCAGTACGAGCGCCGCGCTCCAACACGTTCCTTCTCCCCGTCCTCTCCTCCCGACGCACCTCGAACCTACCGTCCAGGACGCCGCCGCTCCCCTTCTCCTCTGCGCCGCTCAACATCGCCTCTACAGCCGGTCACCCATGCCTCTGAATACCGCTCGGAAAACTAGGTGGTGCAGTTTTTGGAGGGAAAGCTGCATCGCTCGGACAAACACCAAAACCTCCAGAGGGCCCGGCCAATTTGTTATTAGTGTATGCTGAAGGGGTGCCTATTCAAGCATTGGTGGACACGGGAGCTGCTATTTCTGTTATTCATGCGGATTTGTGTCGTCGTCTACGTAAGGTTACTACACCTTATACTGGCACTTCCTTACGTAGCGCAAACGACTTTACGATACGGCCGTCAGCACAGTGCACCGTTCGTGTTTTTATTGATGGGATCCGGCACCATATTCAATTCGCCGTATTGACTTCCTGTGCTTATATGCTAATTTTAGGATGGGACTTTCTTTCTGGTGCTTCCGCCTTCATCTCTTGTCGACAACGCCTCGTACACATGCGAGAGACTGATGATACCGACGAGGAATCTTGGTCACGCCACCGTTTACGAACCGTCCAAGATTCCGTGGTGCCACCTGGCCACGAACAAGTTACTCACGGTTGCTTCAGATATCATTGACCACGGTGATGTTCTAGTCGCTCCATCAGCCCGTTGTCTCTCCAAGGGAATTGCAATAGCGTCGAGTCTTCTTCGCTTCACCAACGGCACCGCCTGTCTCGCTGTACTCAACGTCACGAATGAGCCGATTCTTCTTCCTAAAGGCTCTGTTGTCGTTTGCGGCGTGGACACGCAACCTCTCTCTGTGGTGGCTACGAATACTGATGCGGCGCAACCACGCTCACTTACAGATACTAGTCCTGATACAGCTCTCGCCAATGCAATCAGCACGGATCTAACTCCGCCGCAAGCAGATGAGCTACTAGCGCTGTTGTCGAAGCATAAATCTTCCTTCGACATACATTCCCCTATTCTAGGACAGACTTCGGTGACAGCTCATCGCATACACACTGATGGAACTTCAATTGTCCGCCGCCGACCATACCGTGTATCTACTAGCGAACGCGAGATCATCGACAAGCACGTTACCGATATGCTCAAGCAAAATATCATCCGCCCCTCCGCAAGCCCTTGGTCCTCACCTGTCGTTCTCGTGCGCAAGAAAGACGGCTCGGTGCGATTCTGCGTTGATTACCGTGCCTTGAACAAAATAACCAGAAAAGACGTATATCCCTTGCCTCGCATTGATGATGCCTTAGATTCGTTGCAAGGAGCGGAATATTTTTCAAGCCTTGACCTGCGCTCCGGTTACTGGCAAATTCCCATGCACGAGGATGATAAGGAGAAAACTGCCTTTGCCACACCTGACGGGCTTTACGAATTTAACGTCATGCCTTTTGGGCTCTGCAATGCGCCAGCAACCTTTGAACGAATGATGGACACTGTACTGCGGGGCCTTAAGTGGAAGACATGCTTATGTTACCTTGACGACGTGGTCATATTTTCTTCAACATTCGAACAACACTTGCAGCGCTTAGACGAAGTTCTGACGTGTTTCGCAGCTGCTGGTCTCCAGCTGAATACCAAAAAGTGCCACTTTGCAAGCAAAACCATTAAAGTACTAGGACATCTCGTCAGCAAAGACGGAATTCGGCCTGACCCCGACAAGATTGCCGCTGTTCTTCGCTTCCCCACGCCTCACCGTTCCAAAGAGCTCCGCAGCTTTCTTGGCCTCGCCTCTTACTTCCGGCGCTTCATACGCGACTTCGCCACCATTGCCGCGCCGCTTCACCAACTCCTTTCCTCGGGAACTTCATACGTATGGTCGGACGAGTGCCAAATGGCTTTTGACACGTTGAAACGTGCCCTCACGTCTGAGCCAGTGCTTTGTCATTTCGATGACACCGCGCCCACTCTCCTCCATACTGATGCCAGCGGTCATGGTGTCGGCGCTGTTCTTTTGCAACGACACGAAAGTTCGGGAGAACGTGTGATCGCATACGCAAGTCGGACCCTGACATCTGCCGAGAAAAACTACACGATCACTGAGCAGGAGTGTCTCGCCGTTGTCTGGGCCATTCAGAAATTTCGACCTTATCTCTACGGCCGCCACTTTACCGTTGTGACAGACCACCACGCTCTGTGCTGGCTGTCGACGTTAAAGAATTTGTCTGGACGTCTCGGTCGCTGGATACTTCGTCTTCAAGAATATCAATTTGACGTCACGTACAAATCCGGCAAGAAACATAACGATGCAGATGCCCTCAGCCGTTGTCCATTACCTCCATCGTCAGACATAACCGGCCTGTCGCCATCCGTGAGCGACCCCGTCAACGTGTCTTCGGCAGTTCTTTCACTCGCCGCTCTCAATGTGCTTCCTTCGTTCCGCAACGAGACGTTTGCGTCTCACCAACGCAGCGACGCTTACTGCCACTCCATTATGCAACGCCTTCACGGCTCTTCGCGTCCTCCTAACGCCCGCGCCCGTCGCCAGTTGCAGAACTTCAAGATTGAGAACTCAATCCTGTACCGCTATATCTTCCACCCCGAAGGACAGCGTTGGGTTCCCGTCGCTCCTCGCTCACTCAGAGCACAGATATTGACAGCATTTCACGACGACCCCAAGGCTGGTCATCTCGGCTTTCACAAGACCTATGAACGCATCCGCAGTCGCTTTGCTTGGCCTGGACTCTCCACCTGCGTAGCACGATACGTTGCTTCATGCTCGCTCTGCCAGCGCCGCAAACGACCCACTTCATCTCCCGCGGGACCCCTACAACCTCTTCCATGTCCTGACGCTCCATTCGAGGTCATTGGGATCGATCTCTACGGACCACTGCCAGTATCAGCAAGCGGTAAGCGATGGATTGTCACTGCAGTAGACCACTTGACAAGGTACGCCGAAACAGCTGCACTCCCTTCCGGATCAGCGGAGGACATTGCCACCTTCTTCTTGGAAGCTATATTTCTGCGACATGGCGCGCCGCGTGTGCTTTTGAGTGACCGCGGCAAGGCCTTTCTGTCGAAACTACTCGAGGACGTTCTCCACGCATGTAACACCATCCATAAGACGACTTCCAGCTACCATCCCCAGACTAATGGCCTCACAGAGCGCTTTCATCGAACTCTCTCCGATATGATCTCCATGTATATCAACGCCGACCACACAAACTGGGATACCATCTTGCCATTCGTGACCTTCGCGTACAATACCGCTACGCAGCGCACCACGGGCTACTCACCCTTCTTCCTTGTCTACGGCCGTCAACCGACATCTCCACTAGACGTCTCTTTTTTTGATGTCCCCGTGGGGTCGTCGGCGTCGTCGAGCGAGCACTTAATCTCTCGCCTTGCCGCTTCTCGCCACCGCGCCCGCCTCAATACCGAGGCGAGTCAACAGGATCGGAAGGCTCGCTACGATGACTTTCACCGCGTCGTTCACTTCAATCCCGGAGATGAAGTATTGCTGTCGACCCCTACGCGAGTTCCTGGCCTATGTGATAAGTTTCAGCCACGTTTTATCGGCCCCTATGCTATCGTCAAGCAAACTTCTCCCGTGAACTATCGGGTAACTCCCGTTGTCATGCCTTCCGACAGCCGTTGCCGCGGCACAGAGGTTGTCCACGTTTCCCGCTTAAAACCATTCCTACGACGTACACAACCGTCATAAACAGCGGCCAGGTTGGCCGCTTCCGCGCGAGGGGGAAATTAGTGTGAGCACAATATTCACAACATGCTTCCTTCATTCTCTTCACCTGTATGTAATCATCATCACTGTGAGCGTCATCTTCGTTCTGAGCGTTGGTCAGGCGGCTCTGGTGAATAAAAGGCGTCGAGACCACGACTGTGCTGCGGTCTTTCAATATATATATATATATATATATATATATATATATATATATATATATATATATATATATATATATATATATATATATATATATATATACATATATATATATATATATATATATATATATATATATATATATATATATATATATATATATATCGGCTGCAGTGGCGTAGCCAGGAATTTATTTTGTTCGCGGGGGGGGGGGAGGGGGGGGCTCACGTTGCAGCGCGACCTCCTCATTGAATTTTTCGAACGACTAAGTATATGAATAACATGACAACTTGTATTACATGCTGCAAACCACTTCTGAATGCTGCGCACTGTGAAAAACGAGGAAGACATGTGTTTTTCCATAAAAAATATTATGTTGGCATGGCCGCAAAATCTTTCCAGGAATAACAGTCTTCAATCTTTTCAATTTTTTCTATTTTTTGTGTAAGAGGTACGTCAACTATCACGTAAACTTTGAAACTGCACCAGTTTTAAACTGAAGAAACACCTGATAACAAAAAAATGAAATCCACAAAATAACCTTGCGAGATCAAATATTTTAATGCAGATTGTTTACGCAAAATGTTCTTGCTCAAATGACGCGGCCAGGGAAAAAATGCCAGGCCTGCGCGGAAAGCGCAGCACAGTCACAGCGAAAGCTGGAAGAGCGGCATTTCTAGAGCCCGTTGTAAACTCTCTTGGGGCTACTAATACAAGTACACTGGCAAGGTACCCACTACGCCATAAATCACAATATTTGTGAAATTGGGAAGCACCTACAACGCCATTATTCGTCACTGCGCGCAGAAGCGAGGTTCCAGCTACACATATGTAAGGCATTATGTGCACTTTGTTTTGCGTGACGACTGATGACGATGACGAATTGTGGCTCAGCCCTTTGTAATGGGTTGGAAGCTTTAAACGGCTCACCAGTTACGTAATTCGCATTATGTGACGCCCGGTCGCTATTTAACTCTCCCATCATGCAATATAACATACATTGACGTGAGAAAGAGAGACAGAGAGAAGGGGGAAGAACTTTATTGAGACGCTGAGGAAATGGATGATGGGCTTATGGGCTCCCTTGGCAACCAATGCAAGTGCACTTCCGAGGAACCCACTACGCTATAAATCATCATTATTTCTGTGAAATGAAAATGTTGATGATGATATGTGGGTTTTAATGGCGCAAGGGCCATGCGTGGCCAAAGAGCGCCATGAAAAATGATAAAAGTGTAGCAATGGTCGGTGGTTTACAATGGTATGTAAGGGATGTGAGCTATGATGGTGTTACGTGGCTGTATATGGGCCTAAAATTCCGCGCCCTAGGGCGGGTAAACGTACAAGCATTAAAATCATGAGCGTGACGTGATGTGTGTGTGTAGTGAGAATGAATGTTGGGTTGTTGTAATAATAAAACTAAGGGTATATGGCACGAGCACAAATGCCTCGTCAGCGCCCTTGAGTCCTAGGGCTGCGAGGCAGGTGCTTACTTTAAGTGTAACTACCGCAGCAGCAGCCTCTGTTAGGAGGCCGTGCTACGGAATGCCTGGGTAAATCACGTGAAAGTCATGCACATCTTTTAAAAACGCGAACAGTGACTGATGTTTAAAAACAGGTTCCCTACCGATGAACATTGATGGGTGAAATGGTAATTGTTGTCGGTAGGGTAATATAAAATGTTGTTTTCTAAGCGTGTCTAGATCATTACACTGGATTAGAATGTGAAGCACGCTAAGTGCTTCGCCACATCGATCACACAAAGGTGGTCGCCGCCAGAGAGAAGGTGTGAGTGTGTACTGTATGTGTGTCCTGTTCTTAGCCTTGTGAGTATTACTTCTGTGTGGCGTGACTTTGACATTGGTGGCCAGTTACCAAGATGAGGCTTGATAACGTGTAGTTTGTTATGTGTTTGTCTATCCCATGTGCTCTGCCAATGAACCCTGAGCTTTCCCATAAGGAGGGGTTTTATGTCAAGGGCAGGAACGGAAATGAGTGCACTGGCGGCAGCATTTTTGTGGGCGGATGCAGCTAGCTGGTCCGCCAACACGTTTCCTTGTATCTCTCGGTGCCCTGGCACCCAGCACACCACGACATGCTGTTTGAGTGTGCGGACCGTACACAGGAGTGAATAGAGTGACACAAGGACAGGGTTTTTATGCTTTTTGAGAGATCTCAGGGCTTTTACTACACTTAGAGAATCAGTGTATATCACAGCACTTTCTAGTTTTAATTCTTTGATGTGTTTGACAGCCGCAAGTATGGCGTAGGCCTCTGCTGTGAAGATGCTTGTATTCGGGTGTAGTATGCCGGCATAGGAAAAGGATGAACCAATAGCTGCGTAAGACACAGAAGTACTGGACTTTGAGGCGTCTGTAAAGAATTCTGGACAAGTGTATTTGTGCTGTAGTTCGAGGATGTACGGATATGTGCAATAGGTGCGTGTTTTGTAACTTCCACGAAAGATATATCGCAGTCTATAAGCTGCCACTGCCATGGCGGGAGACGAGCAGCGGGGGCCATTAGACTGTGTTCAAGAAGTGGAACACTCATTTCCTCTGCCAAGCCTCTCACACGAAGTGAGTAAGGCTCTCGCAACGAAGGACGGTTGTGAAAAAAGGCAGACGTGGACAAATCATTGATTGTGGCGTGTGAGGGGTGTTCCTTGTTTGCGTTCACTTTGAGAAAATATACAAATGATAAGTAGGATCTCTGTAGATGAAGCGACCACTCATTTGATTCGACGTAGAGGCTTTCTACGGGGCTCGTGCGAAAAGCACCCGTAGAAAGACGAATACCTAAATGGTGGACAGGGTCCAGCATTTTCAAGGCGCTTGGTGTCGCGGACTGGTAGATTATTGCCCCGTAATCTAGGCGCGTGCGTATGAGGCTTTTATAGAGGTTCATCAGGCACTTCTTGTCACTACCCCACGTAGTGCGTGACAACACTTTGATGATATTCATAGTTTTTATACACTTGTTTTTTATGTACTTGATGTGTGATATGAATGTTAACTTCGTGTCGAAAATGAGGCCAAGGAATTTATGCTCCGTCTTTAGAGACATACGGTGGCCACCCAGTTCGATGTCAGGATCGGGATGAAGGCCTCTCTTTCTGGAGAATAATACGCATGTGCTTTTTTGTGGGTTAAGGCTGAACCCGTTCTCGTCTGCCCACTTGGTTACCTTGTTCAGCCCAAGCTGTACCTGCCGCTCACACAATGCAAGGTTGCACGACGTATAACCGATCTGCACATCATCAACGTATGCGCAATAAAACATATTGCGTGGGATGCATAGATGCAGCGAATTCATTTTTACAATAAAAAGTGTGCAGCTGAGGACACCACCTTGTGGCACCCCAGTTTCTTGAACAAATGGTCGTGAAAGAATGTTTCCCACTCGGACACGGAATGTACGATCCGTAAGGTAACTCTCTATTATGTCCAACATTTTACCTCGTACACCTAAATGGGACAGGTCTCTCAGTATTCCGAACCGCCATGTTGTATCGTAGGCTTTTTCCATGTCCAGGAATACCGAGAGAAAAAATTGCCGATGGACAAATGCTTCACGAATTTGTGCTTCAATCCGTATTAAGTGGTCGGTTGTAGATCGCCCCTCTCGAAATCCGCACTGGTACGGGTCAAGTAACTTGTTTGTTTCGAGGAAATGAATTAGCCTGCAGTTTATCATTTTTTCGAAGAGTTTGCACAGGCAACTTGTTAGCGCGATAGGCCTGTAGCTAGTAACAGCGGTTGGATCCTTGCCCTGTTTCAAAACAGGGATCACTACAGCCTCTTTCCAGGAACTAGGCATCTCGCCGGAAAACCATATGACATTGTAAAGAGAGAGCAGTGTTTCTTGTGTTTCAGAAAGTAGCTGTTTCAACATTTCATATAATACCCGGTCAGAACCTGGGGCGGAATTATTACAGCAGTCTAGCGATGTCTGAAGCTCAGCTAAGGAAAAAGGTTGGTTGTAGGCTTCGTATTTTGTGCATTTGCGTTCTAATTTCTGTTTTTCTATTCTCGTGCTGTACCTCTGGAAAGCCTCGGAGTATTGCGACGAGCTGACACCTGTTCGAAGTGTGCGCCTAGGAAGTTCGCCTGGTCTTCCAAGCTGTCACCTTGTGTATTTACTAGAGGGAGTGAATGTGTTGGTCGTCCTGCTACCCTACTAACCCTGTTCCAGACTTCAGCCTCCTGTGTATATGAGTTGATGCCCGATAAAAACTTAACCCAACTCTCCCTTCTTGCCTGTCGGCGCGTTCTCCTGCCTTGTGACTTTACGTTCTTAAAATTTGTAAGATTTTCCGCTGTCGGAGAGTCCCGAAGTAACCTCCACGCTTTGTTTTGCCTTTTTCGCGCATTTCGACATTCGGTGTTCCACCATGGGACACGTCGTTTGCCAGACAGTCCACTTGTTTGAGGGATGCATTTGGTGGCAGCGTTAATCAAAAAAGCTGTAAAGTAGTCTACGGCTGCATCTATGCTTAAATCACACATCTCCGACCAACTTAAAAGTGTAACTTTCTTAAACTGTTCCAATCGGCCCTTTCAATCTGCCATTTAGGAATCTGTGGATGAAAGACATTTCCTGTGGTGCGCTTAGAACTATTGGAAAATGGTCGCTTCCGTAAGGATTCCCGATAACTTTCCAATTAAGCAGGGGAAGAAGGGATGGAGATGTAATGCTGAGGTCTATGGACGAGTAGGATTTGTTCGCTAGGCTATATTATGTTGGCTCTTTCCGATTCAATAGACACGCACCGGAAGAGAAAAGGAATTGTTCGATCAGACGACCTCGTGCATCGCAGCGAGGAATCACCCCACAGACTGCTATGTGCATTAAAGTCCCCAAGGACGAGATATGGTTCTGGGAGTTCATCTATTAAAGATTGAAATTGATGTTTTTGCAGTTGGTACTGTGGGGTATGTAAAGAGAGCAAATGGTGACGAGTTTGTTCATAAGAACCGCTCGAACAGCCACTGCCTCAAGGGACGTTTGGAGAGGTAAGTGTGTACATGCAATTCCTTGATTAACGACAACCGCTACACCACCGGATGACGCCACAGCGTCATCCCGGTCCTTCTGGAAAATAATATAACTGCGTAGAAAGTTGGTGTGTTTGGATTTTAAGTGTGTTTCTTGTACACACAGCACTTTTGGTGAATGTTTATGTAAAAGTTCTTGGACATCGTCGAGGTTTCTGAGGAGTCCTCTGACGTTCCATTGCAGAATTTGTGCTTCCATATTGGAAGTTAAGTAGTGCTGTGTGTACGAACGGGAATTAGTTGTTGTTCAGACAGAAAGTTGGAACTTAGGTAACAGAGCCGTCGGCGGGCCCTGTTATAGGCTTTTTCGTTTTCTTAGCGCGCTCCAAGGAGCTACGCCGCTCTTTCGGCACCAGGGGTACCGAAGTCGTGTCCATTGCCTCGTGTGAGGCACTGGACGCCCGCGTACGCGAGCTGTTGGCTTGTTTTTCCGACCTCGCCTGGCGAGGCGTGGTCGTGAGACCCGACGACCCTGGAGTAGCCGGGATCTCTGGCTGGGCAGGTGGAGCAGACTTAACTGCTGCCACCACGGGGGCAGCCGCCACGGCCGGTGGCTCACCTTGTGTGAGCCGGGGCTGTGGCGGTGGCCGATGCGAACGCTGCCCCCTGACGCGCCGCATCAGCATAAGTTGGACCGTAAAATGGCGAACACCTTCTTCGTGCTTCTTTGAATGAAATGTTTTCGCGTTCTTTCAGTGAAATGATATCTTTTTCTTTTTTCCAGCTTGGACAAGAACGAGAATACGCGGCGTGGTCGCCGTCGCAGTTAACACAGTGTGGGGTTTCGTTGCAGGTGTCCGAGGCATGGCCTTGGACACCGCATTTTGCGCAGGTGGGGTCGACCACGGCAGCTCTGGGAGCCATGGCCAATCTTTGGCACTGAAAGCATCGGCGAGGGTTTGGGATGTAAGGCCTGATGGTTGTCTTTGTGTATCCAGTTTCTATGTTCTGTGGAAGTTCACTAGTAGAAAAGGTCAATATCAAATGTTTGGTTGGGATTTCCTGATTGTTTCTCCTTATTACAATTCGCTTCACATCGGTTACGTACTGGTCCTTCCAGCCTTCGAGGAGTTCACTTTCTGATAGTTCAAGCAGATCTGAGTCTGATACTACTCCGCGTGCGGAGTTCATGGATCTGTGTGGTGTAACGCTGATAGGAATGTCGCCAAAGTTCGGAGGTTCTTTAGTTTATCAAATTGTATTTTGTCCATTTAGTTGGAGAACGCAGGTCACCACTGGCCATTTTTGTAACTTTATAGCCAGCACCTAAGGTGGCTGTCAGTGTTCTGGATACAACAAATGGGGACACGCGGGTTTCTAGCTGTTTTGTCAGTCTTGTCAAGTGCACTACGTGATAGTGAGGGACAGGGCTGGGCAAAGATACTTGAAATGTATCGCGATACGATACAAGATACTCCAGGCAAGAAGTATTGGAGATAACAGATACAAGATACTGCCGCAAAAATTGTATCCGATAACGATACTTGCCAATTGTATCTTAAGATACTTCGATACATTCTCAAATTTGTTATTATAGATCCATATAATGTAGCAGCAAGTGCCTATGCACGAAACTGTCTTCTTCAAATATCCTAACTGTGACCTGTTTTGTTTGACTCGAATGAAACGTCTGTTAGCATCTCAAAAGTTTTGCCCTTCTTGCTCAAGTACATTAGTTTCCTTCCAAAATAACTTATTGGGGTTTGTTTTAGTTTCTTCACAAGACAACTCTTTGTACACTTCACTGACAGCGGTACTTGCTTTGTACAGCTTGCCGACCATCTAGTAGTTGCCATATAATCCCAATAACTTTAAGAAGAAGCCTTCTTACGACGGCGCAAATACCGGTGTGGACTTTTACCTTGTCCGTAAAAAGAGAGGCTTAGCTTGCACAATACCGTATACCCGACAGGTGTGCAGCAGCAACAACGCTGGTAGCGACATTTTTATTCTTAGTTTTTTTTGTGGTGGGGGGGGGGGACGCATGGTTATACTATGGTTTGAGCCATTTCGCTAGCGGCCCGGCCCCGCACACATGACCCGCCTTCGTCTCATTTGTTTTTTATTTCTAAATAAGATGTTCGTGAGCTGCAGAGACATGATTGGTCTCAAGCATTCCTTCGTGAAGGGACTCTCGAAAACGGAGGAGCGCGTCCTGCGGCGCCTACAGACAAACACGCTGCTTTGTCCAGCGGTACTAAAACATTACGACCCAAAAATAAGTGGGCCTGCAATGCCAGTACTGTGGTGCAGTGGCCGACACTTACCATATGGTCTGGGCCTGCCAACTCAACCCAAACTTAACCCCAATTCCCAACCCCACCAAACAGGACTGGGAGGCGACCCTCTCAATTGCTCAGGACTAGAGGAACCGTGAACTCTCTGGTCCAGCGGGCTCGGGCGGCGGCTTCGACTAATGACGTCCCGGACTAGGGATGTCGACCAGCCCGGTGGGGATAAGGGGAATCACCTGCTTCATAAAGGTTCCTCTCTCTCTCTCTCTCTCTCTCTCTCGTTAGGAACAGGTGGTCACCATGTGCTAAAACTAACCGTGGAACCAAAAACTCTATATTCAGAATCCGCGTCCAGATATCAGTCATTCTGTACATCGTTATCGATGTTTCTCGAATCCTGACTCCAAATCGCCTTCAGAAATGACCTATATAGAAGATATGGGAAAGGCTTCATTTAAACGTCATTGTGCTCAAACTCTCTCCCACCACCTTCACTCTGTCCCGGCCCTAGCAACTAGAATTCGCTACTGCGGCCCGCTGGCTATAAGCTTCGTTTGAGACCCCTGGTGTATACGTAGATGACGTAAAACTGCAATGAATTGTCATATTCTACTTATATGCTGGCGTAAAGGATTCTTTGTTGATATACTCACTAACGTGCAACCTTTTTGGAATTATTCTTCCACGAGAGAACATGTGGAACACAGAAACGTCTCAGACATATTTATGGTTCCATAAAGCGTCGCAGGACACCGCCGCTATTCGCGCTATTGCACTTATAGCTCCCATTACGTGCGATTAGTAATGCGAAAAATATAAGAAAGCCTGAAACAGGAAAACAAATATAAGTAAAATAGAGAGGTGGTTGTGTATCAAACTTCACATTGAATGAGTACAGAAACACAATACAGACGGCGCCCTAAAGGGGTCATGAACCACTTTTTCAAATAATGATCTAGTGACCTTAGTATCGGAGTTTACTGCCTCCCGAATCGATTGCCGCAAAAATTTCTCGAATCCGTCAAGAATTAGCGGAGTTACGGGGGTTTGGCGCACGCTCCCAGCGCTTTCTCTCTTTTCTCGTGCCGACGAGCGCACTCGAAGCTAGACAGGAAGGGATGGTACGGGGAAAGAAGTTACGTCAGCGCGCGTCATGAAACGCGATCGCTCTCCCGCTGTGATTCGATTGCGCGAGTGCGGCTACCGTGTACTGAGTAGTGCGGCGCCGGCAAGTGGCGGCACCCCGCGGCAAGAAGCGCATCTGATCCGAACGCCGCTCTCGATTTACGTCGGCTATCGACCAATAAGCATGCCATGTCTCTTGCGACGTAAACTGACAGGTCCGCGACGTAAACTGACAGACGCCCCGCCTACCGACGAGAGTGAGAACCGGCCTCTGTTTGAAAAGAGGGCGCCTGGGGAAACGGCAACTTCGCGCTCCGCTTGTGGCCTTTACGCGGCGCGCACGACTGTAGTATTTGGCACAGCAGTTCATAGCCGTGTCATCTTTCCGCAGTTTGTGTTTTTTGAACAAGCCCAAGGGGTGCTTCATGACCCCTTTAAAAGCTATGAGCATGAGGTATTGTCAACTTACTTGATGAGACAATAGAAAATTCAGTGCCTATGGAAAATTGCCTGAAACGGCTCGTTGGGACGCTCATGAGCAAAACAGAGCATTCAGTAAAACAGTTTCTCGAATCCCCTTCCTAACATCTTTAAGATGGCTCCTAATAATTTCTATTATTATAACGCAAACTCAATTTCGCGATTTTCCTAAGCGGTAAGCAGAATGTTTTGTACTGTTTACTCAAGGTACGCCCGCATAATTATATATTTGTGTTCAAAATCGCCTTGGCAACGTGTAAATGTGTACACAGTAGTGGAAATAAAGTAGACAGAAGAATAAAGCAGAGATCTTATTTGGGAGCGCGTTACAAAGGCGTACTGCAATGTCCAGACCGGAAAAACAGTGCAGAGACTTAGGTAATGTAAGGGATGAAAAATGACAGCTAAGAAAGCACTTGTGCTAATAATCAAATTATGATTTCATTAATTGTTTGAATAAATGTAGCGAGAAGTGAAAGATACGGTACGCCAAGATGTTTTCTGTTAGGTAAACGCTTGCTCTTTTAGATCTAGCATCAGTACCAATGGTGCTAACGTTGTTAGATTCTTATTTGCATATAAGTTAATTCATGGCATGCAAGTCAAACTTACATTCACGAGATCCTTTAAATCGCTGATATGTAAAATCCACGCGACGCAAAGGAACCCCATTCTTGCACGCATCACATTTCGTTACGGAGCAAGACGCAAGACGCAAGACGCAAGAGAATCTTCAATAACGGCACTGTATCAGCAGCATCAGAATTTGCGCGATAGACGCGGCGCAGGACAGTGGCTAAGAGCAAGTGTCGCGGCATTGGCGCAACTAAAAAGAAAAGAAATCGAGCAAACAAAAGGTACGTGGGCTGGGTGTACACGTCCGCGCACTTGTCTTCCTCATCTTCTGCCCTCACTGGGGTACTCTGGCGGAAAAATAAAATTGCGTCACTGCCCTAAGACTTATTCAGATGGCTTAGTGAGACCAGTACCGGCTTGAGAAGCGGAGCTTGGCCAGCGATTATTGTTTCGCACGGTTGTGTTGCGATAGAAGTATCTTGTATCTTAAGATACACGATACATTATCGAATGTATCGGAAATACAGATACAGATACTCGTCTTTCGAGGAGTATCGCGATACAGATACAAGATACCCATAGAGTATCTAAGATAGTATCTAAGATACATGTATCTTCGATACTGCCCAGCACTGGTGAGGGAATACTTCTTTGGTTCGAGTGAGAAAGGCGAGTTCATCGGTGCGTACGCGCTTTGAAGCGGTACGATCTTGTAGCAACGGGAATGCTCTATGCATAGTAAATGAATCTGATTCGGCAGCGATGGCAGCCACCCACCATGGAGCCCAACATGGGGACGCTACAAGATTCATGGAATTGAAAGCATGCAGACGCCAGCCGTACACCGCTACTATAACCAAATGCGCATAGAACAAGGTTGCCTATTTGCACAAGGTTAACCCTCGCCGCCAAGAAAAAACGGAAATGGAAGAGAGGAGTGGACAGGAAAGATTAAAAGTGAGAGAGACAGACGAAGACGTGGGGGAGAGAGAGACAGGAAAAGGCGACTGCCGATTTCCCCTGGGTGGGTCAGTCCAGGGGTGCCGTCTACGTGAAGCCGGGGCCAAAGGGGTGTGTTGCCTCTGCCGGGGGGCCTTAAAGGTCCAATCACCCGGCGTCGGCTCAACCCCCAGGATCCCCTTTTCCCCGGACACGGCAATGCCACGCACGGCTAGGCGTGGGAGGGGGTCGAAACCCCCCCGTTAGCTCGGGTCCGTGGTGTCGCTACACACCAACGCCTGCTCGCGCAGACGCCCCTGCGGGGAATGGTAGTCAATGCAATTTCAAATAACTTGGGGTATGTATACACCTACAGGCTATAAAACCAGATTAAAACCAGAAAAGCTGAGTTAGGTCGCTTTTCGTAGATATGCAAGTGAATACAAGAGCTTTTTTTTTAATTCATAAACTGGGTTTTATTGCATGAATTCATAACAAATTTTTTCCTTGGAGGTTTTGTTGTGAGCACTGTTCCCCCCTCATTCGCTTGCCGGGTGGCTTCCGTTCCTTCTGCCTTGGCAAACTAGCAAGGATGCTCGGTGCGTCATATATGGTTTCAGTTTTTTCCTCCCAATGTCTTGCAGTATTATTTATTCGAACTTGTCAAAAGCATTGTGGCACTCTAGGGAAAACGTCACACCGGAATGCTTCAACGAAGAAGCCTTGATCCATCTCGCACACAGCAGTGCGGCAAAACACGGCAAGGTGTGGTGTGGCAAAAAAACTAATCCCAAATGCTCATTTCCCTATGAGCTTGTAGTGTTGAAGCCAACCCGGTGAGAAAAACAAAGGCGTCTGTATTGGTTTCCGAGCTATTAAATGTTATAAATACGGGGTGTGACTCTGCATTGACTACTACGCACAAATCTACGGCATAAAGAATGCCGAAGCAATAATAGCGTTGCTGAGGTAGTGCTCATGCATATGCACGAACAAAAGCACGCCGGCCAGGCGAAAGGCTGCTTGAAGTTATAACTATCACAAAATCACTTACTTCGCATAGCCGGGTGTTTTCTGTGGGCACAAATTTCTTGCCACTGATATTGTTGGGCCTTACCTTCCCTTCAGCGTATATTTTGTCACAGCGAGGAGCGAAAAAAAAAATGTTGCGGTGGCTTAGCTCGGCTACGCCAGGATAACGTAGCGTTAGCAAAGGTTCAGCTAATTATTCTTAGCTTTCCTGATTGTCTAGGATTAGCTTGATTATCATGCTTACTGCTGCCCTAATGACACACACACGGTATACGTATTATGTGGCACATGTATATTTATTTTGCCAGGCAACTACGGGATCCGATGAGTTAAGCTTCTCCGCTCTTCTGCGCCGTTGAGCAGCATCTGCGCTCTCCTTCTCCATGGCTATACCACACCGACAAACGCCAGTCAGAGGCGCTATCAAGCAGCTCCAGCGCAGTGTCAGACAGCGACTGCACAGCGAAGGCGAATAGCAGCGCGCGCCGGCGCCAATACGTCTGCCAAGGCTACGACGTCCACTCCTCTGGAAAGCGCAGACCGGCGGCGGCGGCGGAGTGCGCGGGGAGTTGCCGGCTCCGGTGCGTGACATCACTGATCCTCGCGCATGCGCAGCACGGCTCTTGAGGATCCACGCGAAACTGGCTCGGCTAGGCCAGTGTAGCTAACGCTAAAAGGAAAATATTTTTCCCGTCCTCTGCGCGGTGAGACAACCGAAGGCATAGGGACCCGGCATACTAGCACGTCACGCTGCAAACATTAAATTCAAACGCAGTATTCCTGCGTCCACTCCACTTCAGGTACAAAACCGCTTCTAGTTTGCACAACAGTGCGACAGACGCGCGTGAAGTACTACCTACTGAAGACTTTGCGCCACCCCCCCCTTCCCCCGCCCCTGTGCGCACGCCTATGAAAACATTCCTCCAGAAACAACTCGCTCAGAAGATGGAATACGTTCAAAGAGCGAAACCGAGGGTGCCAGCACAACCGGGAGACAGGGAAGTATTCACCAGGAATTTTCGGCCAGGTCCGAGCTGGATTCCCGCAGTAGTCGCCAAGCAACACAACTCGCAGACGGAAGTGCAGTTGGATGATGGGCGACAATGAACCCCGCATCTCGATCATGTGTCTCGGCCACAGTCGATGCCCGACCGGTACAACCGACTCCAGCCCCTCCACCGAACGCCCTCAGGGACCGGAGGCACAGCTGACAGTGGTTTACCCGAAATGGTGCCAAGTTTTCTGGCGGGCCAACTACTACCATCCAGCGAGCCTTATCAACTGGAGGACAGTGACACCATAACATCACCATGCACAGATTGCTCCCCCGCCTCCTCCCATACCTCAGCGTCGTCACAGCACTAGGCAACGCCATCCTGTGCTTCGGTTTTCCTCCGTGAACTGTAACTACTTATGTTCTGTTAATCTGTTGTGTTAAGGGGGAGGAAGTGTGGTAACTGGCACCACCAGCTGGCGCTACTCGTGCCATGTACAATAAAAAGTGGAGCACATGACCTGTGGAGTCAGTGCGCCTACACCCCTGACAGTGGCTACTGCGTTAACGCGATAGGGTTAAAGAGCTCGTTTCGCAGAAATTTCGGTGTTGGCGTCGGTGTCGTTGGTTGTGAGCGAAAATTCGAGAATCAGATAGATGCAAAATAAATAAATTAAAAAGGTTCGCTTCGAGTAAGAATCAAACCCAGGCTTTCTGTGAGGCAAGCAGGCATAGCCACACCAGTGCTTGAAGCTCCTTCGTAAAGAACGCTACAAGAATGCCATGTAGTGGGAGGAGCCTCCTTAACATATGTAATATTGCGTGGCAGAAATGTAGACCTGAGGTAAAAGTAGCAGCGCAAGCACACGACACCCCCAAATATAGAAGACAAGCGCAAACACGCAAGACAACCCACATAGAAAAGACGTGTCTTTTCTATGTGGGATGTCTTGCATGTTTTCACTGCTACTTTTACCTCCGGAATATGTACCAACTAGGCTCAAATGAAGTTTTATAGAAGTGTACAATCGCACCAGGTGTCAAAAGATGCAAATTGCACAACGGGTGGGTTGTATTTAAAAATTCCCACCCATTACAAAGTGCACAGCTGCACGTGGCACCTTACAGACGTGTGGCGAGTACATCCCGAATTTGCCCAAGGGAAAATTATGGCACAGTGGGCACTTCGCTACTGTACTTGCAATAGGCATTCTAGGAATGTTTGAAATGGCCAATGTTGCGCGCAGAAACGTTCCTTTCCTTCCAGCATGGCTGAAGGTGATGCGCATGGGACAGATTACGCTATTGCGTTCTGCTCTTGAAAGGGAACTCAAGCGTCGTCCTACCGTGCGCTATGACTGCAGGTCCGGTCACTACACCCACTTTGAAGTGTAGGAAGCGTACGTGGTATTACGAAAACAATAAAATAAAGTAAATATAATATGAAACAAAATCTCCCAATTTGCCCTAAGTCAGTTTCCCACTAATGGTATGATATTTTTTTTTGTGTTCAGAGTGAAAGACGAGACACATCACATAGGTCAGAAAAATCTGTTTACTACACAACACTGAAACCTAGAAAATAATATTTTTAAATATGGTAATGTAGACAAGTTGCACAGCCATCAAAGACAATAGAGCCATCTTTTTGTTTTCCATTTTCAGGGCATGGAAACGAACTATTCAGAACGAAGCGTCAAGGCACAACCACTAAATTAACCAAGTTCTCAGCTGGCCGTAATTCACTTTCTTGTGAGTCTAACACAACGCACACTAGCACAAAATATCGAAAGTTCATTACGTTTTTAGGAGTAAAATAGAAAAAAAACAATAAACAAGCCACTTTTTCATCGAAGTGCAGACGGCCTAGTGCTAATTAGTTTAAAAATATACAACCTCTCACACGGTTACTTAAAGCAACAAAACGCAGGTGGCAATTTCATACGAGAAAACACTCGCAACTAATTAAAACAAGTAAAATTATTTCTAAAAAAAAAAAAAGAACGAGGGCACTGCAAAAGCAATCACAGCCAAGATTCACATCTCGCCAGGCATGAAAGCCCTTGAAAGAAGCCTCTTCCATCACCAATAGTAAGAGAAGAGAGTTATTCGGTGTTTTACAAGGGAAAAGACGGAAACACTCAATCCATGATATGTCTCCCAAAAATCACATCACAGCACAACACACAAGAGCCGTGCTGCCGTATCTGCAAGGAGATGACTTCAGAGTATATATATTATATTAGTCGATGAGACATGAAGGCACTAGGTTAGAGAGAGCACCGCTAGGCAAGTTAGGGGAATCAAATGCGCACCGATACTACACGCACGCAACCGCGCTTCACTCAGTCTCCAAGTATTGCTGGGTAATGTGCAGTTGTCAACGGATGAAACGCGACAATGTGCACGCGCTGTACTCTGAAATACGTACGTACGTCATGCGACATTGCGCTGGAAAAAACAGCTTCGATACGGAGGGAGGAGACCGCGCACGCTTACTCATACCTACATTGTTAACTGTGCATCGCTTTGCATTTGTTGCGTTCCATTCATCGGTCACTGCACATAAGTCCAATACGTAGAAAATGGCGGCATACGGTTCAAGAACAGAGAGGGAGAAAAAAAGAAGACAGCGTACGGCACTCACACACTACACACACGTACTTAGCATGCCTTGGTGCTCATTTCCATGCATTGTGGGGCCTGCATAAAAAAGCGTCCATACCGTCTCACGGCGAAAGTGTATTCACAAATGAAAATGTGTATTCACAAAAAGAAGAAAAAGAAAAAACTTTCAGGGCACGTAAGCACAATTCGGGTTAGTCCCTTGTACAGTGCGAGTAAACATAGTGCGAAAACATAAAAGTCTTTTGCAGACAGTCAACTGCTATGAAAAGAAAAGCTGGCGAAGCAAAAACAAAAAGAAAGAAGAAGAACCTAGCCTGTCGCAGTGGTGCTGCAAAGAAAGGTACACATTCATTTATGCCACACACACATAAATATATCTAAATACAACAAGGCAAGCACGAAAAGTGGACTGCTCGGACTTAAACAGGACTAGTAGTAAAACGACATGCTGTAAGCTTAGAAAAAAAAAAACATCTCCGCACAAACCACTGTGCAACACCTCGGTGGACTTTTGTTATCGCAAGAAAAGCACACCAAGGAAACCAAGCAGAGTGCCTAATTAATCTTAATTCATCTCACCACTGCGTAGCATTGGGGCTAATGGCGCTGGCTATAAAATATAACTTCAACAACCTCGCACAAGCTTGTCTGGTTGGTTCTGTTTAAATGTAACACAAAGGAAACTACTTAGGGAATCACCACCTTCAGAAGAATCTCAAGAAGGCCTGTAAGGGACGTCATTAAAACTCTTCGATGCAAGATTGCTCGCGAAACTAAAGCTGTGCCTTGCAGACAACTTATATAAAGCCAGAATTGCGTTGTCGCGCGTAATTTCCTGGCTACTGAAGTCCATAAGGGCGGCCCGGTTACTTACAACACACAAACACACACATGTCAACACGCACTACAGTATTGCAGCTTCTCGAACGGAAGGATCTGAGCGTGCTGTCAGTTGTAAACTGCTCTACATGAAGAAGCGATGCTATGCATGCAATGAAAGTCTGAAGTATTCGCATCTGTGCTTTGCAAAGATTTCACAGAAGGCGCCGTGCGCCTGTGCCAAGAAAGCATCAACGTAGCCTCAAACGCACGTCTTTCTTTGGTTCCAAGTATGGACGCAACTGTGCAGCTAGCCGTACGGAACCTACTCGCAAAACTCCTTTGAGTCTGCGGAAGCAATCACGAAGTCTCTTTACTGGGAGCTGCTCACCAAACAGATGCAAGTGAAGCAAGTTTTTATATAAAAAAAAAATCGAGATTGATTCGTCAGCTCTGCACTGTTCCAAAAGGACATTCAATCTCAAAATGACACATGCAGAGCACAAACCTATAGTGTTACAAAAGAAAAACGCAACGGCCACTTTCAGCTTAAAGAAAGTCTGAAAATGCCCACAACTGGCACACAGAAATAAAGGGTCATCCATCGTTTTTCCCCTTCCTTCGACCAGGGGCACATTCCATCACATGGGACTTGAACAAACATGCACAGTATGAATGAAGCAACCTCTCTGTACGTAGGTTCACATGGCCTTCGGAAACGCGACAGCCAGGCAGAAAATGAATGACAAGTCCATCCGTATACGCCCTCCGCAAGTTCCCAGGGCCGCCACGGCCACTGGTGCTCGTTTCCCGCATACCCTTCGATCACTTCCAGATTGTTCAGAGGGTGGTGGAAGTGACGGGCGAAATCCCGTGCACGAGCAACGTCGGGGGCAGTCCCGACGTGAGCAGCTCCAGCTGGCTGAGGTAGGCAGAGCCGCTGGGCGTCACCATCGTCCGAAGGCGGAGGGGGTGGCGGAAGGTACAGAAAGAGCACGGCCGTCGTCTGACTGTGCTGCTTGATCATGGCGTTGACGGCGTGCAGGTAGTCCTCGCGCGGACCCTCCAGCAGGCCCGCCACGTGGTCCCACAGCACCACACTGATGGTCGCCTCGATGCGCAGCAGCTGCAGCATGCTCTCCCAGTGGCGCCGGTGGCGAGCAACCTGCTTCCGAGAGGAGGAGACGGACATGTAGCGTTTGCCGTAGATGTAAGCAGCCTGTCGGTATTGTTTGCCTGGCTCATTAAACTCCTGCTGTAGCACTCGCTTCAAGATGAACACGATTCGTGCACTATACTCCCTATAAGGCAGCTGAAACCAGTGCCACTAAATGCACGAAATGAGTGAACAAGAGTGACACGAGTCACTCTTCAAGCTAAGTCTAAGAATCTCTGCCAATAAAAATATCAAGACGTAATTCGTGAGAAAACACTGTCTGCTTAAAGATTGACTGGTGTCTCACAACTAAAACATACTTTGCATTTCATTAGATGAAACAATGCGCACGAATAATATATGATGCAATGTATTCTTACGTAAATAATTCTTAATGAGGATGACCGCTGCCGTAGCTCATTTGGTAGAGCGCCGGGCGCGTTATCCGAAGGTTGCTGGTTCGGTCTCAGCCGGCAGCAAGTGTTCTTTTCGTCCACTTTACTATCTTCACATTCATATCGCAATTGCTACAACACAGTTAAAACAGTACAATAAACTCCCCTATACCTTACTTGGCTTCATAATATGTTTTTTATCATTAAGATTGTATCAACTAAGAAACGAGCTCTTAAACAATTCTCTTCTTTCACACAAAATTCTATGTGCAACACATATATACAATGAGGGAATTGTCATCAGGGTCATCATTCAGGAGCATGACCAGCCTGCTATGCTCTGTGTTGTCGACATCTCACTTATGCGAATAAACACAAAAGCATGTCAAATCGGTTCTGCGAAAGACCAATGAATGCAGAAAGAAGACGGAAAAACATTTGTGGTGTCTTACTTGCCAAAACCACAATATGAAGGTGAGGCATGCCATATTGGGCGATAAATTTTGACCAGCTGGGTTCCTTTAATGTGCATCTACATACAGTAGACTCGCAGTAAATGTAAATCTCTTAAAAGGAATTGCTGCTTCAATGGAACAACTGGCACTAATGTAATTGGTTTCATGCTTGAATCCTGCACCCCTGTTCATCTCTCAGTAAACGGAACTCCTGTTAAATGTACATATCTTCCCGATCCCTTCAGGTTAGGTTTAATGAGACTCTGCTGCAAAGTGGTGTTTTGTGCATGTCGCCAAAAACCAAACACAGCTGACGTGGCTGGGAATGTAACCCATGTCCTCGAGCTTAGTAGCGCAACACCTCAGCTACTAAGCTACTGTGAGGGTCGAGGAAGGCAAGGGAGAAAGCGCAAAAGCAAAAGCTGTGAACACACCTCCTCGCCGCCGTCGCCTCCTGCGCCGCAGGGCCCAATGCACATGAATATGCGTAGCGTGGTGGCGTGCTTCCATCCCGGCACCATGTGCAGGATGCACGCCAGCTGCATGGTGAAGAGCCAGCAGTTGTCGATGACGCCGGGGCTGTCCCCAGGGTTCAGGAAGTTCAGGGGCCCAGACGTCGATGTAGAGGCGCGTGCGAGAGCGCACCACGGACGCCTTGTCCAAGTGCTGGAAGTGGCGCGCCAGGCACACGTTCTTCTGCATCCAGAACATGCAGTCGTACACCATGGCCACGTACTCAGCTGGCCCAGTGGCCGCTGCTGGCTGGACGCGTCCCGCAGGCCAGGAACTCCTCCTCACGCACCTGAAGAGTAGGAGGAAGAGATGAAGCAGACAAAGATATGCAATGGCACCACTTGGGCATATTTGTCAGCTGGGTGCAACTGTGGTGCGAGGTAGCCATTTCCGAGTAGCCCTTTGAACCTCTGTGCTCCATAAAAATTCACAGCGGTCCCTTTACGGATTGCCTACGATGACTCGAAGGTGAAAGCCATCTTCTTTTTCTTCTCAGTCAGGGTATTGGATCTTCCCCAGCCCCCATCTGAAAGGTTTCTGCACCTAACGTGGTTTTGCACTGCCTCCATGACTGGCCCACCTTTGCTTGTCTAAGCAACGGTTTCACGTGATGACACCATAGATTTTTGTGATCTGTGACGTCGTAAGGTGACGTCACGTGATAATTTTTTACATCACTCGGGTTGACGCTGACACCGCCGTCAATTTTCCCGTTTGATGAGGCATCTAAGGCCTTCACCTTAATAGTTAAACCTCATCACGTATAACAAAGCCACATCTGACGCGGAATGGCTTCCCAATACCTGAAAATTTGTTATAGCGTACATTCGCAGCACTGCATTAATAGCAGGACTATTCTTTGTTTACTTCATTATAAACAATAATTCGTTACATCCATATTCATAATATCGAGGTTCGACTGCATTGCAATCTCAGTTTACCGACACCGAGATGGTTGGCTGCCAGACTGCGACATCAGTGTTGGTTTAGCGCAAGATGAGTACACAAAAGAACAAAGCAGACTAGGACAGGCAAAACAGTGCTTTTGTGTTCATTCAATTTGCGCTAAATCAATGCAGTAATAACGCAAGGCCAACTCTCCCAACAGTCAGTCCAGGTTGCAACAACCTAGTGTTACACTTTAACAATGAGGCTTCAGGGTGCTGAACTGTAAGGCTTATCATCAAGAATCACACCTGTACAGCTGCTACAATGCGCTACGACAGTATTATGGCTGCCACCAAGTTGGACTTCTTTTTGGTGGTTTAACCAACTATGTGCTTCAGTTTCTTTCATTTATCATCCCCTTTCTGCTTGCCTGTTCGTCACTGTCCACGCGACAATGTTCGTTGTCGAGCCTTTGCCGGCGTGCACCAACCTTGGCTGTTCTTAAGTCCTTGAATGAGCTGTTCTGGTCGAAGAAGTCCGTCGGGTGGCTGTCGTCAAAGAAGCCAAACAGGATGGTGTTGGGCTTCATGGCTCCTAGGCCGGATACACGCACCAGGTGGTGCAGACCCTCTTGCACAGACTGTGCCATGGTCACCTCCACAAATGCCTTAACCTGCACAGACAAATGCACGCCTGTCAACACGTCTTCTCCCTTCCCACGGGCACTGGAAAAAATGGCGAGTATAAAAATGCAGCATTGATGCTCAAGAAAAGCTTCATTACTTAGCTTAAAAGCAAAGACAAAATAGACCACTCAACATTAGCTCACGGTTTTGTTAATTCTATTAAAAAATAATAAGGCATTGGAGCCGCCCACTGAGCTCGTATTCCTGGAGTGGCTGAAGTACAGCACGGATGGGATGTGTACACTCTAGGGGCGGCTGTGACAACAGTAAACTGAAGATGCTGTTCTTGCTGTACATTGCCCAGTTATTTCCGTGGTTCACAGGCTATGAATGTACCGTATAAACGCGTGTAAGGGCCGCACTTTTTTTTCAAGAAATCAGGGCCAATTTTCAGGGTGCGGCCCATACACGCAACATTTTTTTTTTTAAAGTAAAAACGCACCAGTTAGCGAACGAAGAGCGTTTATTGCAGTATACGACATTTCTTGCGACATACGTGTTCAATCGTCGTCACTCGGCGAGTCCTCAGACGAATCCGAGATGAGATGGTGTGCTGCGAAGCGCCGTCACCCCACAAGCAGTCATCTTCCGTGCCATCCAAGCTGTTAGATATCCCGGCGACTTTAAAACTTCGGGGCACAATGTCCGTCGACACCGAGCTCCACGCAGATAGGATCCACCCAAGTACAGTCGCTAAGGCTAATCCCTTCACACGCAGCATGTCCGTTGTGAGTGCAAGACCATCATTCCGCACTTCAGTCACATAGCGGAGCAAGTCTTCTTCCAAATCGGGAAACTTGCACTGCTCTCCTCGCAAAGCGCGCTTAGTGCTGTTGGTGTTTCGCAAGGCTTCTTTTTGAGCACACCAACGTCGAACACACCTTCTCGTCAATGTCGAATTTTCTGCCGGCGGCACGTTTCCATGCTCGAGAGCATACTCGATCACCTTCAACTTATTAGCCAGCAGTGTAGCTATTCAGGTATTGCCCATCTTGCCAAAACGTGAAAGCCGTGTAGAAAACAAGCTAGCACGAAGGTCATCGAACAGTGCAGAAAAACTACAGCAAATGGCTGGCTGAACTGCACAAATCGAACGATGCGAACGCCATGACAAAGTTGGTGATGCTAATGCCGATATGGATAGCGCCGATAGCGGGTTTGTATAGAGATGTGAGAAGCTAAAGATAAAATCCTGCTTTAACGGGGGAGGCTACCTTCGGATACCAACTTTTTTGTTTATTGAGATAAGTATAGACCGCTTATAACGTAAGTCGCCGGAGTCGCGAATATCCGCACTATAAGCGGTACCGCACTATAAACCAAAACAACCTTTTTCAAAGTCTGCACTTGCGCAAAACGTGTTGAGCATGTAGCCTCGCGTGTCCGATAATCGACATATGCGATTTGGGGCGCTTACAACCACTTAAATCTCCGAATGTTCAAAAATAACCGCCAAATACCCGCATTGCCAACGAAATGAACATGGGGAAAAAGCAAACAAAACAAAGTGCCATCGCGGAAATTCGCCGACTACCTCGAGGTATGCGCCATTACACCGAACCATGCTCGAAATCGTTCCGACCGAAATTTCACGTGCTGAGAGCGGTACCGATCGTTCGATTTTCACGGGGCGC
>NW_023615707.1:0-44528 GCF_013339695.2 Rhipicephalus sanguineus
CCGTGGTTTGTGCCCTTTCTTCGTCCCGTCTTTAGCGCTGTTTTCTACTGTTATCTCTTACAGTTACGCCTGTAATTTTTTTTTTCATTCCATAGCGTTCTGGGTGAGTAAATAGTCAAAATCGCGTGAGGTAGCACATTGCATTTGCTTTTTCCATTATCTTTATTCACCATGTAGATCCTATCCTAGCTGGAGTCCTGGCCTACACTCTTAATCATGTCCTGCTTAAAGTTGCAGTCTATAGCCCGGAAACGAGACGAAAAATCTAACGCCTATAGACTGTTTGTTTAGCCGGTACAACCTGTAGGCGGCGCCGCCCGTAGCCGTCCCGCGGCGTAGTAGTTTTCTCAGCGGCTCATCTCATAGGCGGGACTCAAATAGGCCGGAGATTTTTCGTCTCGAATCCCGGCTAGTTACGAGGCCGGCTATGGAGATCTCCTCGCTCCGCCTGAGCCTAGCTACGGTGTGTCCCAGCTACGGCACGTCCTAGCTATAGGCGGTGTATGAAGCGACAAAACAAAATTGATTTTAAGTCCCCCTTTAAGCTCTAATCGGGGATTTGAAGGCTGAGACACACATTTTATGACATACATAATCCATATACACATGTCACATTCAGAAGTAAACCACAGAAAAATTCACAACAAACACTCCCGGATTCGAACTCGCGAACACTCGATCAGCAAGCGCGTACGCTAACCACTACACCACGTCACGCCGCGGCGACATTAGTAAAAGAACGGGGTTTATATCTACCAATGGGTAGCTACACACTGGCCAGCTGCACTGGCCTATTAGTGCAGGGGAGATCGTTATTATACATGCAGCGTTAACGGATACGTAAGGAGACATTTTTTTAAACGACATTTGTGAAAATATATACGAGGTCACTCAAGTTATTGCTCGGAGCATGCTTGAAGCGAATTTGCCTGCTTGGTATAAAATATAAAACTGTTCCGCATATATCTGGCACTGGCACCTCGGAATCCTAGCGTGCATAATACCCGAGTTCTATTCACGTAAGCCGCCAGCATGTTGCCTTTCGTGGATTGAACGAGTTTTCAACGTCAAGATTCGCTTGCCGTGGGACGTGAGCTCGAAATCCATCCGTGCCAACCGCACAGTGACGTAGCCGTAGCAACGACGTAGCAACGACGGAGAACAGCCGTGTTCTAAGTAAAGTCGCTGGCCGCTTCGCCGCCGATGGTTACCGGGCCGGTGGCCGATATCGTCACTAAGCCTATTCAGTTTATTTCGAAGCCGTAGTCGACGGTGCTTCAGAACAAAGCGCTCACGCTCATATGCCAGGATCTTTTACTTCTTACCGTTGTTGGCTCGACCCTCTCCGCGTAATAATTACACACTGAGATGAACATGCGCTGATAACCGTGGTATTGTCGGCAATATGTATAATATGCGAACACGCTCGAGCAGGTGCGGTGTGCCGCGCACGCACTGCAGATGAACTTCACTTGTAAAGGAACTAATCTTGGTTCTAAACGTTGGATAGTGCACGTCGCTTCCCCTCAAACGACTGACACTATTCCCGCAGATATTATTTTTGCTTCAACAGAAAGCGCAGCCCACGTTTCGGTCGACCATGGAAGCGAGGAGGTAGAGCTGACTGCATGCAGCTTCGCGGTCGCTCGGCGGACTGCGCCGCGGAAGAAATGCCTCTCACATGCGCTCACTTTGGACGACACTCGCGCGACAGACGTGACTCGTGAAGTCGACTGTCGACGCTAGAGACATGGCGGCTCGCCATTCGCCGTTGTCTGGCACGCAGTGCGCAGGCGGAAATTGGCTGTTAACATGAACTGGATCTTATATCCGGCAGTAGTTATCGCCGAAATATTTGCGACGTTCTGTTACGACTCCATCAGTGGCCATCTTTTTTAGAACATCTCCATTAATGCTGGTATAGCGGTCCCGCCGCGCAATTTAAATCACCTCATACTCGTCTCAAAGCGGAGAATTTGCTAAACTCACACGGGATGATACAATATTTTTTCACATAAGTTTACTAGAATATTTTCTGGAAGCGCGAGTCCATGCAATGTACTATACGCAGTATTTGTGCGAAAGGCACCTTCATGGACATGCAGTGCCTGACTGTACACAAGTTTCACCTTTCAATGAATTTTTGGCATATTTCGCCACGATTAATACGGCGGTACACGCAAAATTGGCGAGCTACATACACAGCTGCATGTGCATGCGCACGCGACTAGGGTATGTTAGTTTGTTGTGAGTGCATGGGATAGCCTTCTGGGGTTTTTTACTTGTACACGCACTTAATTTTTAATGTGCGGATTACTGAGAGGTGTTGCGCACACCAGAAATCCAGAACGTAGTATAGTGGTGCATTAATGGAAAATGAAATTGACACCATCGAGTAATAGGTTCTAGTGTTGCAGAGCTATGCGCAGATGCTAAAAGACAACGCATGGTCTATGAAGGATGCAACTTTTGGGGCAAGCTGGATTTTTAATTTTTTTATTGGGCACATACAAAGCGGTTGCGCCTGAGTGTGGCAGTCGTCACGATGACCTTAAACTGCTAAGCTATGATGTATTATCCCAAGAAAGTTAACGTAGAGTGGCCATTTGTCGAACATGAGGGTGTTTAACGATTTCTGAACTTTTTAGGCCAATGAAGCGATGTTATTACGAGGTACATCCACCGGCGTGCGCACTTCGCGCTGGCACATATGTAGTACGTTCCAGAGGACGGTAATTAAGTATGCAAATATTGTTTTCCAGACTTAGGCACTGCTTACCATGTATTTAGGAGAAAAGTGTGAACGGTTTTGCGAAATCTAGAAACCTCGTGGAAGCTCTACTGCTCGCACTTGAGTTCGACAACATGCCGTTGCTTTTAATAGAGCATTAAATTAGATATGTACATTTCACGGCAAACGATTCGCGCATTTGTCCAAGGAAGCATTTTGTTTTTCATCATTACCAACCTATTTTATGTCCACTTGAGGGCGAAGGTCTCTTCACTAATCCCCCACTGATCCTATCCAGCGTCTTCATTACTACTTTTTGTGTGTTTGTGGCATGCACAAGAACCAAGAAAGCAGTCAGGTTGCGGTACCCATAATGCGGACTCCCTTGACGTCAAGTGGCACGCCGTGTAGTGGTTGATTGTTGGCTAACGGAGTTTTAGAATTGTGTACGCAGACGTTGCGTTGGCTGGGCACGTACGCTATATTGTATTCGTAAAGTTACGTGCGTGTATACCAGTTCATGATGACTGAGGGGCGCGAAAAAACGGCACAAGCGCGTCGTCCCGTGTACTTCTTTTCGTTGTGTGCCGTTTTTTCGCGCCCCTCAGTCATCATGAACAAATACCAACTCGCCCAACTTCTTACTTTACTGTGTATACCAGTGCCTAGTCTTTGACAGATGCGCAGTGGCAACAAACACAAGAAATTGTGCACACGAAGCTCTGGGTACCGAATTTTAATAGTGCCTAATTTTAAGCACTTGGGATTTTTTGAACGTGAACCGATTACATCACATAGGAGAGCTTTTACGCTCAGTTCCCCCTTGATGGTTACTTAGAGTAACCACTACAAGTAACTTGGAAACTATAAGCATGAAGTGTGTTTCGACAGGCGTATAAAACTTCGCATTCCTTTTTTTAAGTAACGGCGGTTAAAGCATGGTCGCACCATGTTCCTCGTAAATGTATCGTTCAGCGGAATCATTTTCCTTGAAAATGACTTGACTGGCCCTATCAGCTTCATAGTTCAACAGTACCTGCTGGGTCTAGCGTGTATAAGCATGCGAGAAACAGGTACTACTCACGTGTAAAAAGAAGTATTTATTGTAAAAAAATACAAACAGCGCTAAAAGCAATGCTCAGAGCTGAAGGAAACGATAAACGTGACATCCGATGTTTTTTCGGACAAATATATTCTGGTGGTTTTGATCGTTTCAATGATCGTTTTTGATGTTTCAATGATCGTTTCTTTTGATCGTTTCAATGTTTCTTGAGCAGCTTCCCGCCGGCAAAACACCTGGGAAACAACTGGGTATTTCTCATTGCACTCTGCACAAGACGAAGCATTGAGCATACCCAGTTGGGTATGTGAGGACCTTAATATAGTACATCGTCAAGCACAAATTTCTCTAGAACTGTGCCAACCGAACGTTCAAATTCTCTTGCACTTGATCGCAGTAGAAAGCCTTGTTGTCGTACTCCCTCCAAACTCCGGAGTCAGGCGATGGGCAGGCTGCTGGCATGTCATCCTGACGAAACAAAAAAAGCAAGAAGACACATTCGACGTTATGTTCTTAGATCACCTGCCCTTTTTGCCCATCACACAAAAACTTATACTTGGGAAACGGTTGTTCTCATTCTGTTATACACCTTGTTGAATTTCTTTAAATAGATAGCGTCACAGAAGTTGGAAATTACAAAAGTGTTTTCGGAAGCTGCTAATGAAGCTTTCTTATAGTATTTTAACCATAACCTTACCACAGTCATGAAAGAAAGCTTAGCATCATTTCCTCAGAAATACTCGTCGACCTCCACGAAATAAATACATGCGGGCATTGAATATCTGACCGAGGATGACTTTGACTTTGTTGAGCTTCTCCATGAAACTTTCAGTTTTTTAGAAGTGAAGCTCTGTTTCGAATGTCGGCTGCAAGTGAAAACCACAGCACAGTCGCAATTTGATGAGAATCACGTACAAGGAAAGCAGTTTTACAATAGACTCACGATTCATTCGTTAATTAAATGAGATTTTTAGATGGGAGTGCAACGCAAAAAAAGAAAATGAATAAAAAACACAAGACGAAAGATCGTATGCACAGTTACGGCATCGTAAACAACACCACGGCCGGTGTTGCTGCTGCTACTGCTGGAAAACCTGCAAGGTGTGCGCTCCTTGCCAGTTGCTCGATAAAACTGCGCCTGGCTCTTGTGTCAGAAGGTTTTGTCACCTGCAAAGGTATTAAAATTCTGTGTATACTATCACGAGGATGAACAACAATTATATCCTTTATTACGACTGCTGTATGAATTTCACTTCTTTGTAATAACATTAACAATGATCAATCCAACATAAATAATAAGCTGCCAACGAAAACAACAATACGTTTATACAACCACGGTTATATATCGCTGTTGCATCGCATGAAATGATGGATGAGAGAACAAAAATGCCATCAACTAGCTAACGCCTAAATTAAATATGACGCATTACTTTACCTTCATCGAGATCAGCAATTTGCACAGGCACCACAGCTGGTGCATGGTGCGCTGGTGTACTTGTCCACACTTCACTTGGCACTGCATTAGACCAATGGGCAAATGTGACCCGAAACCACAGAAATCAGTGAAGGGGCAGAGTAAATACGCAAATGTCTTCCCGAGCATGAATGGGGCTGGCTTTAAAACTTGTTAAAAATTAGGCAGCAAAACGCGTTTTAAAGACTTTCGCTATTCAGAAAGTCAAATTGCTGATTTTTCCTCCTAAAAACAAGAGATGCCGCTAGTCGTATCTATGAGCGCCTGATCCAATGAAACGGTACTAACGTCTTCGGTACTCGTAAGTGCAGTTTTATTACTTTTTGATTGTGGAAAAACTTTTCCGCTTCCCAAAGGTAAAAAAAAAGAAATGTAAATGCGAAGTATAACGACCTAACATGAAGGGATGTCCGAACATCATTCAACTGCTAGCAAAAATATGCTTCCTTTGATTGCCGCATTATATCATTGACCATAAATGCATAGAACAGTTGCTAGCCGAAAGATAAGAAGCCATGCGAGAGCTAAAATTACACAGCTTGTCAAGCAACACGAAGTGATCATCTCAGTGACACCTGTCAAGAGCGACGAAAGCCTCTGAACTGTATGAGAGTTCACAATAAATGCGACCAGCACGACAACACGTGCGCGACTATAGAGACGGATGACGATTACAACAAAGATAAGTACTCACGAGTACTTATCTTTGTATACTCGCATAGTTACTCGTAAGCATATTCGCATAGTTACTCGTAAGCATACTCGTACAGTTATTTCAAAAGCCGTCAAAAGAATATTCTGGCAGCTCAATACCGTCATTCATATATATCAGCGCAAGCATGCAACAATGTGAACGCTAACAGCACGAGCATATATGTGAAGAAAGAAGAACACTCACCCAGGCGGGTACGATGCGCCGGGCTGTGTCCGCAGTGAGCGCACCAGCTAGACAGAAATGGCGCGAAATCGTCGTGTAATCCTGCGTCAACAGCCTGCGTGTAGCCAATGCACGTGCAAGGGGATGTCGCTATGTCCTCGCAACACCCCCTTTATATTGGGATAAGAGAATATTTCCATGGCGGCAGAGTACAGGCTCACGCGACACGCTCAACGAACCACACCAACCTATTAAACATCCGCCGCTGTCGTGGAATGCGCTAAAACTAACCACTCGCCCACTCGCGCCAAAAACGCAACCCCCTTCCCGTCGCACAATATCTTAGAACTCTCGTTTTTACCTCCTTCCTTTCTTTTCTCTGCGCAAAAACAGCAGAAGCGGAGCGAAACGGAGAGCGTAGCAGTCCCTATTCTCTCTCACGCACGCAAGAGAGAGCGCGTAGTTAGCTCTATGCGTATACCTCCTCGCAGCATAGCTCGCCTTTGCGGCTGACGCTGTCGGCGCATGCGTATACACCGACGCTTGCGCCGACAAGTTATAACACGCGGGAGCATACTGAGCATACGCTGAGCTGTAGCCAGGATTCTCACTTACGCGGCCCACACCGACGCGCGACTAACAGTGCAGGCCGTCTATAAAGCGGCGGTGAAGGGTGCACGTTTTTTATATACGCTTGTCACGGCTAACTCCGTTTCGAAGGCCTACTATAGCCGGGAGTTTTCCTGAGTTTTGAAGCGTCCCGCCTACAGGGCATGAGTTAGCCAGGATTTGATTAAGAGTGTACAATCTGCAAGAATATAGGCCCACGGGGCTTCAAGCAGTACTTCATGCTCCAAACAGCTGAGGGTGCGGTTTTTGATAGGCCGGTTGGCGCTGGAACTGAGGTGTGTAAACAGGCAGTTCTCGCAGCGTTCGGAACTCCTAGAAGTCTGTTTTGGTACTGTCCCTTTCCGCGTTTTTCTTAGGGGTATTTTACTAATTTTACGAAGGCTTGATAGTCCTGCACACATTTTGGGGGGGGGGGGGGCGGTGTGGGGGAGGGGGGCTCCCCTTTAGTTGCTCGGCTTTGCACTGTATAGTGATCCTAAAGGCCACTTTGGGAGGGGGGGCATTGTGGTTACACTTCGCTCCCCCTCCCTCCTAACGAAGACCCCTTGTGCACGCCTATGCCAAGGCTCCATCCTTCCTGTACAAAAATTCCAGAAACTTCCAAGCCTCTCACCGATACAGGCCTGGCTGCATACACTACACCGCACTCGAAGCCAGGACACGGCGGGACCAATCACTATGCACTCCCTCCGCTTCCAGAAAGAAAGCACGGGACATGAATGGCATCTTCCGTCGTTGAAAAGCCGCAAGTGTGCGCTGGCTTTTTTTTTTTTGTTTGTTTGAACCATAGGAAGTGGCATTCTTGGCGAAGACCAAAGACGCCGGCGAAGCGCAAACCTCGCAAACCTCGTAAAGGCTATACTGGCCCACGTGGGGCCCACCCCGCAGGGTAAATGGACGACGACGAAGTGTGCGTCTTGCACAGCGCTTTGTTTACTGGGTGACAGTTTTTTGGTGATTTTTCATGTTCCTCGCGTAGCCATCGGTATATTATTTGGCTACACAGGAAGTAGACTGGCCTTCAGACCCTCCAGGCATGCCTCCGCCGTCGGCGGGCCCCTCGAGGAAACGGAACAGCGAACTCAGCGACGCCGACAGTGAGTCCACCGGACTGTATTCGGCAAGCAGTGACGATTCCGAGGATGAATTCACGCCTGTTTACAGTCGTAAACCAAAACGAAGATCTATGGGAGCTTCAACAGCTTCAACCGCACCTACTGTGAAGCCGAAGGAGGCTTCAATGAACTACACCGTCCTATTTGTGCCTGTTACGCCATCGGACAATCTGAGACACCTGAATCGGCAGACCATCTCGAGGAAACTCGAGTCTCTGGCTCCAAACGAAATCAAGGATGTTCGAGTCAACCCCCGCAAGAATGTCTTGGCTATCGACGTTATACACCAGGCATCTCTGCTTGCTCTGACCAGGGTCACAGACTTCGACGGTATCAAGGTTCGAGCTCACCTTCCACTTAACAAGGACATGGTGGTAGGTGTAATATACGATGTCGACATCTCCATTCCTTGTGGCGACCTTCCAATGCTCAACAAGGAAGTTAGTGACCATAGCAACATCGTCCAAGTCTCACGTCTTGGCAACTCGCGTTGCGTGAAGATTGTCTTCAAATGTGACATATTGCCATCCCACGTGAAGGTGGGACACTTTCGTCACGTGGTCCGTCCGTTTACACCAAGACCACTCCAGTGCCGTAGATGTCAAAAAATGGGTCATGTGAGCGGAGTTTGCAGGAACGTGGCGATTTGCCCCCGCTGTGCAGAGCCACGCAATGCGGAATCCTGCCGAGCAACTGCCCTCAAATGTACCGACTGCCATGGATCACACGAAGCCTCATCAAGGGACTGTCCATTAGTGAAAAAAGAATGGAGCGTCATGAAACAGATGGTACGGGACGGCTCGACGCACAAAGAGGCTGCTGATGTGGTGAGAAATAGACAACGACGCTCGCGTCGGCGACGAAGGTCTAAGACTACTGCTGCCCAATCTGGACGGACAACGCGATCTCCTACACCGACAGATCGTCAGACTTCCCTTAAGCGACAGCTACCACCACTGCCGCCACCACCACCGCCCAACGCATCACAATTGGAGAGCCGGAAAGACGCAGAAGCTTTGAAAGCGGCGGCGGATGTCGCGTGGCCCTCACTACCACCACTGCGCACTCATAAAGAGTCGATGCAGAATGCCCCGCAGTGTGCTTCATCGTCCACAGATGATTGTCACGACAAGAACCTACAAGTCCTCGCTGTGTTGAGGTCCCTCATGACCACGATGCGCACTCTCCTCAACGGAATGACAACCCCGTCGGCTCAATGCGCTCTGCAAGTACTGGATTCCTTGGAGCCAATCCTTGCAAGCCTTTTTTAACATCTCGCAGAGGAACTGATGTCAAATATTTTACCGTTGTGACTGTCTGTGTGTATGCGGTGAACATTGATGTGTGCACGCGTATTACTTGTTCCCTCTTTCCTCCTTGCTCTCTCTCTTCTTTTTTTCTCCCCTTCCCCCTCCCCCCCGTGTAGGGTAGCAAACCGGGTACAACCTGGTTAACCTCCCTGCCTTTCCTTCGCTTTTATCTCTCTCTCTCTTTTACGAACGGGGGAAGGTGCCGCGAAGAATTTCGGGAACTGCTTTTTAAGTGCCGCGAGCGAAGATGTTTTTGAGCTACCAATGGTTTACCTGAAGTTGTAAACAGAGAAAGAGAGAGAGAAGGAGACGAAGAGGGAAAAGGCAAGGACGCGCCCGGTTGGTTGTCCGACACCTGTGGAAGGAAAAGTGGCATAGGTAGAAGAAAAAAAATGGATGGTAGTATAAACAAAAACATAAAGATTTAGTTATTGTGAACACATTCGCAGTGACAGTGTACACGAAAACTAAACCGGCCTGATAGTCCGATACTTTGTGGAGTACCTAAGTCCAGGGTCTCACTGGATACGTTATTCAGGGCTGCGCCGACGTATTCAGTCAGGTCCGTTTTGCAGCGGTCCGTGTAGCAATACTGGCGACACCAGAAAACTATCATCATCAGCCGGCACGCGCTCTTTTCGTCCTCTTGCTCATCTTCGTCATTTCTGCTTCGCTCCCAGAACACGTGCGCCGATTTGTCTGGCGTGGGATGCAATAACTAGGATGGGCGACAGAACGAGCACAGAGAGAGAGAGAGAGAAGAAAGAAAAAGATACAAGGTGAGAGAACGAGTACACACACACACACGTATATATATATATATATATATATATATATACATATATATATGCATATATATATATATATATATATATAGAGAGAGAGAGAGAGAGAGAGAGAGATAGAAAGACAAAGAAAGAAGTAGACAGAGAGAAAAAGAGATAGAAAGAAACACACACAAACAAGTGTTGGAAGTGCGTACTAGGGGCAGGATATCACTATCTCGTTCAACTCTTAAAGGCGAGGCTTAAGCGTCCCCCAATTTTTTCCGAGAATGTTGTCGTGAGAATCAGCCGCAACATTCGGTCCGGGATAAACGAAGGCGTGTAGTGAGGCAGAACGTCTTATGTGCACGGGGTGTGTTTAAAAGAACGATTTGTTTATTTCACATCCTGATTAATACCCGTGCCACACGGGCGCAGAAAATGACATTCGGTAGTGAAGGCATTCAGTTGCCGAATGACATTTTTTTTGGCGGAGCTGCTACACGTCCAAACTGAATGGCATGACTTGATGATGTCGATCGCAGCATCTTCTGTAGTGAGCAGTTGTTCAGTAGTAATAAAAAAATAAACATGCCTTTACAAGCTTCATATACCTCCGATAGTAATTAAACGTAGAAATAAGCATATTACACTGCCGTAAGCTTTAGTTCGTTGCTTTCTTTCACGACGTTGCAGCCGACCGTAGTAACCTAAGCCAACGCTAGTCAGATCCACAGCGTAAATGGCGCCTGTCGCAACCAAAATTACACCAAAATACAGCGTTTGAAGCGCACGTTTAGGTGATTAGTGTAAATAAAAGACGTGAAAACTTTAATTTCAGCTGAATAGGATGTCGTTTTATATAATTTAGGTACATCGCACTTGGTCAGTTGTGCCGTCGAGAGTATGCATTTTTCAGTCGAATGAGTTCTGGCGATGGCATTAGGTGACGAATGGCATTTGGGCGAATTCCATTCCGTTCGTCCGTGTGGCACCGCACGAATGGCATTAAATCTGAAGGCATTAGAAGGTAAATGCCATTTTCTGTGCATCTCTTGCCCCGTCAGTTTAATGAGATGCGCGTAAGATATGTATACACACGCTGCATGATCACCTGCCCGGTTTGGCGCCAGTTGTACATGCGTTTCAGTTGCTCGCCAATCAACGTTTCTTTGTTTTTTTTCTGTGATTTTGTCCACTAACATCACATCACCACGAGAAAATACCTCATCTCGTACTAACCCGCTTCTTCCCTAACTCCTGTGGCAATCGATTCAACCGCATCGCCGCGATCTTAACCGGAAACGGAACACTTCGATTTTCACACATGTAATCATACGGGTCTTAATTTGTTTACCTTTGTTTTTCTTTTTTTGCTTTTGAAACAATGGCATATACACACATTGCTTGTTTACGTTCTTACAAGACTTCTATCGCGTACGTCTGAAATTTTTTGCTCCTATACCCATTTCTTCCCTGGTTGAGAGAGCATGCGTAACATGCGACGCAGCAGGGATTTACGTTATAACCCCCATTCTTACCAGTAGCAATAGAAAGAACATACAGCCCCCCTAACCTCGAGGTTAAGATCGTGCTAAGATTGACGATGTTGCTATAGCAACATCGTCGTAATGGTCACGCGCGTATAAGTCCCGTGCGGAGGCTTCTTTGTATACATCACATGACTCGGCCGCAGCAAGTTGGAAGGGCGAATAACGTAAACATGTAGCTATGTATTTTCCACCTTTTCTTGAAACCTCGTGTTTTTATATACATCAAACGAAAATGTCTGCGCGCAGCTGCGTGCGTTCGTGAAAGTCTCGATCGTCACGAGACTCTCGCTGTCAGAACAAGAGGTGCCCGTGGAAGCAAGGTCGCCACAAAAGGCTGTCACCTGCTCTTTGGACTTGCAGCAACACGGGCACGAAAGAACTCGCTGACGCGCACATGCACAATACTATATGCGGCGACTATAATGCGATGTGGATTTCTTGCTACATATGCATACGTTGCCGCTTCATCGTCGGCTTCTGATGCACGCCGTGAGAATAACGTCCGCTTGTGTGTCGCTTACATCATGTTTAATGCGGAATCAGATGGTTCTAACACAGTGCGTTCACAATATCAATTAAAGCGAATAAGCCATAGAATTAAAAAAAAAGATAAGTGTGACAAATGAGCTATTGTATGATTCCAATACAATGCCTTGACAAAATTTGAACAATTAAGGCGTTAAAGGGACGCTCAAGCGCAGATACAAATCAATCCAAACTCCATGTTCTTTATTCTTTATTGAGTCGTCCTCGGTAGGAGTGCTACCGAGATGTCCCCTAGATGATGTGGGCTGATGTGGGCGGTAGAGCACCGGACGTATGTCACAACGTTTGGCGCAGGTCCTGCAGGTTCGTTTAAGTGTACAGCACGTATACATGCGGTACACTTCAGCGAGCCGCATATATACGTGCGCCAAACATTGGCAGTTACACTCGTGGCTATTTCGCTCTTCGGAGTTTTGGTGTCGAGAGAATTTCATGGCTCTGCATATCCCATGGCGGCAATGGGCTCGTCGCAGGAAGGACTTCAATTCTCCCATTTTGCCCGACCGCCCGTCTCCTCTAATGAAAAGGCTAATTAATGTAATTTCTAAAACCACTGCAGTACCTAATGTATCTAGTCATCTTAATACGTCTGCCGCCGCAGAAACGGAGTAATGCCGAAGGTGGCGAGGAATAAATGCAGTGCCCCTACTTTCAGGACTTTCGGATGCCTTTCTTGAAACAGCCGGTTTGTACAGGACATGAGCTTTGCGCAAGTTCACCTCTATGTCGCTTGCGCGATTTCGTGTGTGCGTTGTTTTCAGCATAGGCGTGCGCATGGGAGAGAGGGGGGGGGGGGCAATTCTGCTTCATACCTTTCCTTAGTCAGACCTTTCACGCAAGCCATTAGTGTCACGGCTACGCATGCTTTTCGACGATAATGGCGACCGCGGACCACTGGTGTCGCATTGAAAGAACTGTTTGCTTCCCGCCTTCAACAACGCAAAGCGAGGAACCAATGGCAGGCCGTCGTGAGAAGCACGTCATCGCCTCATTTTCATTTTTGCAACCGTGGCCGAGCTTGTTTTGTTTTAGACTCGACCAAAAAAGGGGGGTTGGTGAACTCCCCTCCCCCTGCCACCTAGGGAGAACCTCGCGCACGCCTACGGTGTTCAGAATTCGTGGCCAAGTTGTCTCTCGGCCTTTGGTGATGCCTCGCCTCGCTGACCTTCCGTCATCATCGTCGGCGGCGGCGGCGTCTCGAGCGCACAAAGAGAACGGCTCGCGAAAGGTCACTACGAAAAAAAAACAGGTGCAAGCTTTGAGAAACAAGGCTCGATCCACGCACCTCCTTACACCGATACGGACGGGAGCGTCCGAAAAAGAACGGCCGAGGCGGCTGCAGCTGCGTTATGCGCAAAGCACACAAACACACGCAAACGCCAGAGACGCAAGAAAAAAAAATCACAGCATATCCACGGAGTGAATGATGATGAGTGGGCGAAGCTGCGGAGGTTCATCGGTAAACCGTGAATCTTCCGTGAATTCTGCCCAGTACATCATCACCGACGTGAGATCGGGCGCGTTTATACTAAAGGTTCGATGAGTTATAACGACTTGCAGCTCACTTTAATTTTACATGTACGCTGTGAATTTTCATTGTTAGAAAACCATTGCTTTAGAAAACATCTGGCGTCTTTCGTTAAGCAGCTGGCGTCTTTTCGTTTTGCTTTAGAAACATCTGGCGTTATTTCGTTTTGCTTTTAGAAAACATCTGGCGTCTTTCGTTGGTTTATTTCATCAATCAACGGCGTTTTGAACAAAATTTTTATTGTTTAATCACGCACAGGAGAAATCTCACCAGGCACTACCTTGGAGGTAAACAATGGCTGCTAATGGGAATGAGAGACTGAAGAAGTCGTCTTTTAGCTAACACTTACACTTCTACTTCTGCTAACGTTTCCTACTGGAACATGCCAATAGCAGCTAATGGGGAATGAGAGACAGAAGAATTCGGCTTTTAGTTAACGCGCACGCTGCGAATTTTTTATAGTTCAACAACGCACACGAAAAATCTCCCACCGGCACCACCTTGGAGGTCAAGATCTGGTACTAGCGTTACGACTGGTTACGCACTACTACGACTACGACAACTACGAGGGACGAACGGGTGCCGCCTTAAGGAGCTTCGCCGGCGTGGCTCTATGGTAGAATGGTCGACTGCCGCGCAGAGGGCCCGGGTTCAAATTCGATCCGTTCCTCGATATTTTTATTGCGATAGCAATTATATGGACAGTCTCGGCTGGATTTTGCCGTCGCCGTCGCCGTCGCCGCCGTCATGCACCGTATATGTATAAGTATGTATATATATATAAAGGCCCCAAAGAAAAATAACTGAGAAAAATGCTTCCGAAGCGTGGAATCGAACCAGGGACCTCTTGATCCGCAGCGAGCGGCGCTATCCACTACGCCACGAAACGCAGATCCTCCACGTAGCTAACGGCGAGCGTTATATACACACCATTTAGCGCTGGACGGACTCAGAGACAGCAGGCGATAATGAGCGTTTCTTCATTACCAGCGAGGTGGCGCTAGGAGCCCGACGGGCGCATTTAAAAATCGTCGGCGAGCTCGCTCGCTTCTTCTTATATTTGCGCATGGGAGAAGCTTGTTTTTCTTCTAATTTTGCGCGATAGCGGTTACAGACACCGGCGGCGGCAGCGGACAACTATACGGGTCCAGAAACCGGCTGCTGTGGTGATCTCATACAACAGCTTTCGTTGTAAAAAAAGAGGCCTTTGACTTTTTTTTTAGGTTGCAGAACGACCCTACATGCGTCATGTCGGGCAAGGAATCGCGTTTACATATGTAATATAGCGTGGTAGAAGAGTAAGATAACGATCAGGCGTCACACAATGCGAATGGCGCAACGAGTGTGTGACTTAAAGCTTCCCATGCAACCACTACAAAGTGGTCAGCCATAATTCTTCATTGTCATCAGCCACAGCATCAACAAAGTCAATGGCTTACAGATATGTATAGCGTGTACCTCGCTAATACATAACTTGCAAGTACGTCACACCGCGGAACTCTGGTATACGATCTCGGCATGCGCCGCCATCACCGAGCACAGGCAAGACGACACCGACGCAAGCTGTGCGGCTCTCATTTCCTGTCAACGCCGTACGTCCCAATGGCGATTTGTGCGATATTTGACTTTATTTTAGAGTGGAGTTGGGCGAAAATAAATGAAATATAAATTTAAAAACTATGCCCTGCCTGCATCACCTAAGTATCGCAGGCCAAAAATCGATAAATTAGATAAAAGAACAAAATGTACTAAAATTTCTATTAAAAAGAAAAAAAAATAGAAAATAAAAAGTAACAATTTGATCCCACCACCTAGCGAAGCCACCCCCAAGGGAAATATTCTCTAGATTACATACTACGGTTTCTCTTCATCTTGACTTACAATTGTTTTGATACAATGGATCTCCGGTGAGCTCGTCTTGACTAACAAGTCTTCCATTCTTTTTCTTTTCCTCTTGTCTCTCTTGTGTATGCTTTCCATTCCTCTCTTTGTTGGGTCACACGGTTGGAGAGATGGGTGCAGCACGAGAAGTAAGTGCCAATCAGATTAAAGAAAAAAAGGGACTATACGCGGGGACGTACTGTGTGCCAAAGGTGATCACAAGCCCGAGCGACCACACGAAAGAGCTGCACGAGAAACAGAGGACATGGCTTACGCGCGCATAAACAGGAAGGACCTCAAGACATTGAACAACGTTCGTGTGTGCAGGCGTCACTTCATGACAGGCAAGGCTATGTTTCCAAATCTCGTGCGAAGCTGTTTCACCCATTACTTGAAATAAACAGCGCAAAAAACGGACGGCCACGGAAAGGAAACACACAGGACAAGCGGTCACCCATTACGTGCGATACCATGGACTCGGACACTGCAGACACGGAGGATCCGAGTTCCCCAGTCAACACTGCTTCGCTGCAGGCTGCATAATGTCCTGAACGACTCTACTTCGGCATAAGCGCAAGGCAAACGATAAAAACATGCGCACTACGCCAAACGATCCGCCGTACGACGTAAACACGGCGCGGTCACTGAGCCGTATGCGCTCCATTAGCTCGGTGATGGCGGACGGAAGACAGGAACTGACGTCACTTGCAAGTTATGTATAGAGGGTGATCCTGTACTTCACAAAGATTATGATTTATGGAGTAGTGGATACCTTGCAGGTGTACTTGTATTAGTTGCACCCAGAGAGTTTAGAACGGGCTCTAGAAATACCGTTCTTCCAGCTTTCGCTGTGACTGTGCTGCGTGTCTCGCGCAGGCTGGCGTTACTTTTTTTTTTCTCTTAGAGTGTACCGCGAAACACTCGTAAGACAAGTGGGAGGGTGGGTTAGGAAAGCCGCCATCACCACGATGCTTGTACAATAGTTGAGAAACCCTGTGTACACGTAATTGAGTCAGAGACGCAGAGCGACGGCAGACGTTTTCTCTGCTCGGCAGCGTGGGTGCGAGCGGGATGTCGTGCACGCCGCATAGCGCGCTGAAGCCACGCAAGCGCCCGCGACCCTCGTTCGCCCCCTTTCTTCCCATTCTTCTGCTGCGCCCACCTCTTTCCGCATTCGCGGAAGAGCAGCACGAAGAGCGCGCGGTATACCCTAATACCCTTGGACAGACGCCGCCTATAGGCACGCACCCCGGTGAAAGAATGCGCGCGTCTACGCGGGCCACCACGGTAATTGCAGACGCAAGCGCGCACGTACACACGCGAACCGGCTGCCGGTCGCTGTAGTGGTACGTGTGTATACCGTTGGCCGTGAATAAATCTTGCGCTCATGAGAGAGAAGTGGGACGGACACGTGCCTCTCGGTCGAAGCAAGAAGGTAGAAAATAAACGCGACGGGGCAAGAAGGAAAGCACTGAGGGCGAGCAATGAAGCGGAGAGGCACAAAGGGGCGTCGGCCGCCCTGACACCGCGCCTTGAGGAGTCCTGCTGTAGTTTTGGTGTTTTGGAGTGGAATGGCGCCCAGAGAGCGCCGCTACAGTAGCGCCGCGAAGTGGCGCAGCGCACACTCTCCTGGCGGAATATGCGGGAACGAGTTATCTCCTCCTTTTTGCGTCGCAACCACCGCCATTGTTGTGGATGTGACAGCGCACGGGAATGCGGCGATGGTCTGGGTTGATCGACACGCGTCAAAGAGGTCATATATATATATGGAAATAATTGCCGTTCTTATCGAAGTCACTGCGTCAACGTGAACCAATCGACGCGATTGTAAAAGGGCGTTAGTTGTAAAGCCCCTCTACCTTACTAAGGCAGAGGGGCGCTCGTTAGTTGCCGACAGGAGCACCCCCGAGCTGCGAGTGACTACAGTGAACTAGACACAACCAAATGAATCCAACAGATAATTAAGCCAAGGAAAGCACGCGAGACATTACCTTGTTGTTTTTAACTGTAGTGTAGTGTAATTGTGTCATACCCTGGAACGAATTCAGGGTATGACACAATTCAAAGTGTGACGATACAGCTTTTATCGAGAAAGGCGGGTCGTAGTCAGGTCGGGTTGGGCCAACTCGACATCCGACTGGACCCTTTGGTGTCGAGTTCGTCTCCGGGCGGTGATCGCGTCAGTATTAAGTAATAAACATGGAATGCCACGAGTCTTCCTCCACGAATAAGTGTTAGTGTAGACCCGCTTTGCATGAGCCGACACTCTATCGGGACCAACGTTGCAAAGGGTGATGTCGCTTCGCCAAAAGATACGTATAGACCAGCGATACAGACTCTCTCTTAGTGCGCATCAGTGCACGTTTGCATAAGCAGAACGCAACCGCAGCAGTGACTTTCGAAGGATATGCATATCGCTCGAGGCAAACTCAGAAGCGTATATATATGGCCGTCCTTCGAGTTAACTTCTCGCCCTCTGCGTGCATCGTCGTTGCACGTGACCAAGAGGAAGAGTGAAACGAGCGTGCGTGTTTATGCAAAAACCATAAACAAACGAAAGCCTTGCGTGCATCGCCTGCGAAATGAGAACTCAGCGTTGCGTGCATTCGTAACTGTTATCTCGCGACAGCGATAATACGTTTCTTTTTTTTTTCGTTTTCTTTTTGCGAGGCTTCTTGGCCCAACACTGCTGTTCTCTGAATGCCAAAAGGCAGCTATACACTGTGTATTATCTCATCTCGTCTCTAAGAAATATCGCGCTAATATCAGCCGAACAGGATGTGCGGTGGCACTGCGGTGCAATTCAGACGCGTTGTAAACATTCTATAGCGAGGACGGAGGTCACTATTCTGAACACGTGTCAAATACAGCCATGCTTTATAGTTCTAGGTAATCTTAGGCGACAGACCTTTTTATTCTTCAGAAGAGGATAGTTCTGACTACTAAAAAAAATCCGGCAGATCCCAAGCATTGGGGAGTAAGCATGGGGCGACAATGTGAAACAAGAGGTGAGTGACTTACCGATGTCATCATCGGTTGGCAACTGCACGATTATAGTTAGCTTATTCCTCGACGCTGAGGTAGAAATAGACAGCTTGTTATACGCGTGAATGGAACATTGAACAACGCAGCTCGATTGTAAATATCCCTTACTCGTGTTGCCGAGCCGCTGTAATAATTGTTGGGCTTTAACGTCCCAATATCATGATATGATTAAGAGGGACGCCGTAGTGGAGGGCTCCGAAAATTTCGACCACCTGGGGTTATTTAACGTGCACCTAAATCTAAGTACACGGGCCTCAAGAATTTTCGCCTCCATCGAAAACGCAGCCGCCGCGGCCGGCATTCGACCGCGCGACCTTCGGGTCAGCAGTCGAGCACCATATTCCACTAGACCACCGTGGCGGGTGCCGACAGGCTTTAGGTAACATTGTATAAACGGTGCCACATTACTTATGCAGACTAATGATCAGCAGATAACAAAACAGGAGGAAATGGCTCCCCATACACCCTTATGGTCAGCGAGTCAATGCATGGTTAGACATATCAGCGCCAGCCAGCTTTGCTCTATACGTGAATATAGTGTACGCGTTATGAGGCTTACGCATACAGCGCAGCTGTGCGAAAGAATGCGGGACACAGACAATAAGGCGACACCCTTGTGCATCTGATATGCATAGCACGCGCTTTCTTGCGCCGACGCCAGCTGCGCGAATTACAGCGCATGCATGCCTTTCCGGCGCTTTCTCGCAAATGATATCGCGTAATGCGTGGATAAGTCAGTTCGTAAATGGGCTGACTACGAAAAAGTCACTGGAACTTTTCTGCTTTTTTTTACCAGTATAGGGATAGAAGTTTACTGCACATTTCCTGCTACTATACGAACTGTGCGCAATACAAAGAAAGGGAAAAAAAGGCAGCGAATGTTAATGTTCGCGTTTCTTCGTGAACAGGAGGTTTGGTTGTTGGAGCGAAAGCAGCACTTTAATTTTTTTTACAAACAACGCCACTTCCACATGTTCAGGGGACTTTTTTGAGCATTTGGTCGTTACTATGCACTGAGAAATATATATACGTATAGAGGTGCAACGGAGACTGTATATACATCATTCGCTTCCTCCGGAAATCAACGCGGTTTCTCCTTTACTAACAAACAAATAATACAAAGACCGTGTAGTAGGGGTTCTCAGTTGTATATATATATATATATATATATATATATATAGTATATATATATATATGTGTGTGTGTGTGTGTGTGTGTGTTGTGTGTGTGTGTGTGTGTGTGTGTGTGTGTGTGTGTGTGTGTGTGTGTGTGTGTGTGTGTGTGTGTGTGTGTGTGAAATGATAAATAGGAGAGGCGTGCCTTTATGTCGGCACCGGCTGCGCCTCCATCTCGCCTAGCAAGTGAACTATATACAACAGCAAAAGAAAATAACCAAGAATGGCATAAAATATGTCATACACAGCAGAACACGAGATGTGCAAACACAGTACAATCCAGCAGCGTATACATTTAGAACGGTTTCTGGCTTTGTGGAGTTCAAAGCGAAAAAAAAAACATTTGTCGGGACATCAATTGCTGCTACAAATAAGTTCAGTGTACAATTCTGTGTGGTTTAAGTGCGTGTATACGTTCGTGCATCAAAAATGCACCTAAAAGGCAGAAGTTTCTAGGCAGAATGGCACCGAAGAGCAAGGCCCCCAAAGCTCACCGAAGGTGACACAGCAATGTGTATACACACGCGGGCTTACTCGAAACGATATAAGGCCTGCTCCGTAATTCAAACACAAGGACCGTGCCGAGTGTGACTGCGCGTTTCGCATACATTGAAGGTTGAAAAATGCCACTGCAGCACGGAGCATGCGATTCTGAGTTTGAAGTCATATATGCCCTGTATATCCACATATGTATCAGTGCTTGGAACACCGCCTGTCGACTGCTGGGGGTCATCCTAAACGCTCTAAAGCTAAAGTAATTAAATCAATGTAACAGGGGCGTAGCCAAGGGGGGGGGGGGGTTGGGAGGGTTCAAACCTCCCCCCCCCCCGAAATGTTTCAGTTTTGCTTGCGTATATATGCGCGCACACATACAAACGCACGCACGAACAGGCATAAAGTATGGTTGAACCCCCCCCCCCCCCCCCGAAAAAAATTTCTGTCTACGCCCCTGCAATGTAATTAATGTTTTGAGGCTGCGCTGTGTATTATACTTCACCACGGTTACAAATTGAGCTAGCGTGCGATTTCGCGCCCCAGCTGGCATTTACCGCTTTCAAAAATCCATCGCATGTAGGTGCGATGGATTTTATGGATTTTCTCCGTTATATATAACGGAGAAGTGGACAGACCAATTCCTGTTTACCTCCTCTGCCCTCGACCGCTTACGCAGGTAATATATACTATATAGTAAGGGCTATATCGACGCGTTTATCTCTCTAGTTAATAGTCTAGTCTAGTCCAGCGGCTAACGTGGGACGTCAAGCATATAAGCGTACACAGCTGCTCACTTCGGCACACCCTGCTGCTTTCGAGGACGCGCAAATGCGCCAGATCTCAGACCGCTCCCGCTATACTCAGTGGACGCTGTTCCCAATTACCGCTTGGAGTGCAAATACTGTATGAAATACGCGGCCGCCGCAGGGCATTTGTAAATGCTGTCTAGCTATATACGAGAAAGCAGCAGCAAGTATAAACAAGCAAGCAAACAAGCGATCGCGCGGAGGTGTTTTTGGTATACCACGTAACTACGTATGTCTGTGTGCGCCGAGCATACGGCTATACATGCGTATAAAGACTATTTTACGTATGAGTTTCGGTGCCGCCATATTAGGCCTTGCCGTTTTGTGTCTTGAACAACTAATCGAGCAGTGCTGCGGTATATAGACGTACATACGCATGAGAACGGTTGGGTCGGTGCATTAAACGTTTCCTGGACTTATCAGTTCACGTCGCGATATACGAAAATAAGAAAACATAACAAGAAATAAGGTGGCGGTGCCTACGTGTCTTACGTAAAATCGTCGATATACACTGATGTGCGCGCACGCACGCGTGCGCGACGTAATGTGTGCAGAGTTTTCCGCGCGCGGAACGCGAGCTTGTGTGTATGCGATGCCTCAGTGCGCGCGTGCTCGTGTGTTTGCGTTCTTGCGCACGTGTTGCATACAGTTCGTGTGTGTGCGCGCATTCCCAATAAGTAAGCAGCAAAAAGCAGCGAGCTAGGGCCCGCAAAAGAAAGCGCCCGAAAGCCCGTTTCGGGCGGCTGTGAACGAGCGGCGCGCCAGTCTGAGCAGCGGGACCAAACGACCCATACATTACGCACGCTGCTACCCCCGCGGGCTAGACGGCGACGTCCTATAGTGGCGCCGTTTCGCAATCCATTCATGCAGACCACGCGCGGTCGTCGACGTGTATATATGCACGCGCGTATAACGCGCACAAAAGGGGCGAGTTAATCCCACGGAGCCCCAGATAGCCATGGCTGCAGTTGTCTCTCTCTCCTTCAACGTGTGGTAAATGGTCCCAGTCAGTATATACGACAAGAAACTAATTGCTTCGGGAGCTGTTTCTTCCGCTAGCTATGCGCTCGCTTATTATTATTCTTTTCTTTTCTCCCGAATTAATGGCGCCCAACACCGACGCTGACGCCGCGTCGTACAAATGGTGCGCGCGCTCGGCTACGCGGCGTCTAGTCAGGAGGGATCGACACTGTAGTTCGAGAGCTCCGCGTCCACTCGCGTGCGTGGGTGAGAGCGTGGGGGAAGGAAAAACAAAAACTATAGGAGGGGGCATCACGTGATAATCTTGAAGCCCAGTAATAAAAATTTAAGGGAGAAATTGGCCTTCACATGATAGGCAAGCGCTAAGATTGGTAGGCTGGCTTTGGTGGCTTTGGTCGCGTCTGGTGGGGGTGCAGCCGGTGCCTGATCCTACCCAATTGCAGAGGCAACGTGCACTGGCCGGGAGTAAAGTCCCCAGATTTTGTTCTCCAAGTGAAAGATCTAGGGACTTTAGGCCTGCCGAGACGGAATCACGTGGCTTCCCTCCTAAAGCACTGCACGGGCCGATTTTGCCGGCCCGGGCCCGGCCCGGCCCGAAAACGCCATGCTCCGGCCCGCCCGAGCCCGGCCCGGTGTTCTTAAATGTGGCCCGTACCCGGCCCGGGCCCGAAAGGTTTGGGCCCGGCCCGTTTCAGCTAGTTATGCCTTGAGCGTAATGGAGGCACTGTCCAAACTTCGGTTATTGTGAAGATACCTGCCGCACACAAGATAATTTCGAGAGATTGTTTTAGGAACTTCTTTCAGTGTCACGACTTTCACTGGTACTGTGTATACTTTCGGTTAATTGCGCCCGTAAAACTCTTGCGGAATATTTGCAGGGCCATATAAAATATAATTGGAGTCATAGATGGCTGTTTCATGTACGCACGCAGTGCTAACCACGCAGCCTTGTTTTCGCATTTCAAAGAACGACTACAAAATATAATACCTCCATAAAGTGAAAAAAAAAAAGCATGGCAGACATTTTTCGTTTGAGTCTACATCAATTGCATACGAACTAGGGCTGTTGAGTAAATGTAGTAATTAAGCCTCCTGCAAACTTCATACTCGAAATGTTTCCCTAGATACAAACGCGCACATCTTAATTTATATGTACCAATCTAGGCAGTACCCGAGAACGTCTTTCACTATGATGGTGGAAACTTACATTAGGCGTTTCTTGAAATTACGTGTAGCATACCGATGGAGCAAAATTGTAGACGTCTTGTACTGTGCAATTTCTGTGCACGCCAATGCACTCCAGGTGGTTTAAATTACCCGGAGCCCTCAACGATGGCGTCTCATATAGCCTGGGTCGCTTCGAGAAGTTAAGCCCCAAAAATCAACAAAAACAAAGTTAAACAACGTACAGACGCAATTATACAGATACGTATGAGACCCGGGCCTAATACGGGCCTGGCGGCTCAGGCCCGAGCCCGACCCGAGCCCGAAGGTCACGGGCCCGGCCGAGCCCGGGCCCGATCAAACAATCCCTTACCCGGCCGGGCCCGGGCTTTCGGGCCGGCCCGGGCCCGTGCAGTGCTCTATTTCCTCCTATAGTTATTTCCTTGCTCTTTGAGCGAGGGCTTGGAGCGTTGTTTCAGACTTTGACCACAGAATGCGTTCACGCTGTGCAGTGCACGTGAATATTATGCTTAGTGTAACCCTCTCAAAAATTCACCCGTTGTTGTCCTGACGACCAGATAGATGCTATCATCCGTGTATATTGAGGGCGCTTGAACCCTTGTTAACAATGTACGCTCTCTTTAGTGGGTGAGTCAGCAGTCTCATGAACGCGCGAGTGAGTCGAGAAGGTATCGGCTAGCTGAGTGAATGGATAATAAGCTCAACGGATGCTGCAGCTGTGAGCGAGAACAAGATCCCGCACGTCAATGGTGAAAACAATGGAGGCCGATGGATACGATTTGTCATTAACCGTCGTGTTTTGACGAGCATCGTGTGGGCGACTAGATGTGCAAAAGGCGCCAAAAGTATACGCATGAGGCTCCCGAAAGGAAAATTGACTCGAAACTATATCGGAGGATTTAGAAAGGCACGGGTACTTCACTTCAGTGTCGTCTCATCGTACACACGAGACAGGAGAAATAATGCAGAAAAAAAAATTGCAGAAATAAGTGCTGTTACACATTAATCATCGTCGCTGTCGGAAAAAAACAGCCTTCCGTGCTCTGGTATAATTCCATGCAATTGTGTGTCCAATTCTTTATGCATTTGCTGTCATAAGGCACTAATTATGTTGTATTATACGTATAATTCAGACCAATTCGGCTATCCGTTCTACGCATTACACGATTTGCTCGGCTTCCATTCGGAGGACTATGAGGCGCACGAAATGGCGTATACTATAAAACGTCTGAAGTCACGTAATTCCATTGCTGTTGCATCGGCATATAACAACACACATTTATGCTCACAACCTCTTTTCTTCTTGATTTTGATGGAGGCGAGAAGGTTTGAGGCCCATGTACCTATAGATTTAGGCGCACGTTAAAGAACCCTAGGTGGTCGAAATTTCCGGAGCCCTCCACTACGGCGTCTCTCATAATCATATCGTGGTTTCGGGACGTTAAACCCCAGATATTATTATTAATTTCTTCTTGATTGGCGTCGCTCCAGCACCTGCACTGATGTCTCATGTACAAATCGGTAATCAGGACTGTTTGTTATCATCGACTTTGACGCATATTCTGGGGAATGCGGCAACTTCGGCACAACTGACCCCGGCTTCTGAGGTGCCTCTTTCCGGTTCGAACTGATAGGACAGCTAATACCTGGGCCAAAAGATGGCTCTGCTGCCGGGAAGTATACTGTCAGCTGCAGTGTGTCGCGGTTTATAGATTGCGGATCACATGGGCCTTTGAGGTATAGTGCTCACGAAGGGAGACCAAGACTCGAACATTGTACATTTATTAATAAATGCTTCCGAAGGACTCTGTCATATATCTTGTGAACAGCAACATCCCCGGTTTCATGGCCAGCGCAATAATCGGCGAACGCCTCCGAGATCGCGTGCAGTACTTTTCTCGAACTCGGAGGCTATAATATTCCACAATCCATTGCGTGCACGACGTGTGCGTCACATATTAGTAGGTGTGTAAACACATTTCGCAGGGCGCCCAAAGAACTGTGCCATGGCGACGATGGTGTGATATGGAGTAACACGACGTAAGCCAGACCAAGTTTTCGTGTGTTGTTTTGTTCATTTGTTGCCTGTGTATAATATCATTTCGCTAAAAATGTACACATGCAGTACGCACACAGCCAGATTTACCTATACGTTCAGAGTAGTCATGCCAGGTTAATATAGGCTGACGTAAGCATTGCGTCAGCCTATACCAACTGTGCCACGGAAATGAAGTTTAGAGGCTAAACGTTGCTTTGTAGCCTCACACATCCTCGTTCACCCCTTAACCCTTTCGGAACACACACCACGACCCACAGCAGCAGCTCATGTGCCATAACATTGCGCTTCTGAGTCCGAGGTCGTGGGTTCGATTCCGTACTCCTCAGCTGCATTGTGATGGTGGCGAAATGCAAATCATGCCCCGTGTACTTAAATTTGGAGTCACGTTGAAGAATCGCATGTTTTCGAAACTATAATCCGAGTCTCCCGCCTCGACGTTCCTCACAATCAGGCCGTGGTTTCGGAGCGTAAGACTTCGCGACATAATTTTTAATCTTCGCAACATTCTTCGAAGGTTGATTGAAATTCCCTTCAGCTCTTTCTTTATAAGAAGCGCCATGTAGCCTTCATGAAGGCGCCTAGCAAGCCGAGCGACACGCTGCTGTGACGCCCTTTCGACATGCGCGAGGACGCGCGTCGACACGGCTCCTGGGAACTATACATGAAGCTACGAAGAAACTTGTATTTGACAGACAGTAGCGTTAGCACAAACGATGATTAATGATCCCAACGCGTCCTGCGTTCATCCTATATACGCCGCTTTTCCGCGCTGCGGTTTGTCCGATATAATCTTCCACCAACTCGCCCACGTTTCCAAACCATTTCTGCGAGGTAACATAAGAAAGCGCACTCGTTAGTCCACTTCGCGTTCCTGGGAGCTATTTCTCACGCGCGCATAACGGCTCGTATACGTAAACGGGGCCACACGAACTGCCACCCAGATGACCTAAGGGAAACCGGCCCCAAAGTCGTATATACATACACGCGCGCACACGTACAGTAGACACACACTCATTCGCGTCTATATACATATATGTGCTCGTTCGCTGCATTATACGACGGCGCCGCCAAAAGGCCCCACGCGCGCGACCGTCTCGCCTATATATCCTGTATGCGCATTGCCTTGCCGCCGTGCACGGCAGTGCCAAACAAGCCCTGCATGCGAGTGGTCTAACGGTACGCACGGTAATGCATATAGGCTGGCCTGCAGCGACGGGACGCGCACCGCTCGCGCAGGTGCTTGTTTACATCGGCTACGCGTGCCAAGGACGGCCATCGGGGAGAGACTTTGTACGCAAATTACACGGCCGTCGGGGCGACGCGCGGCGCCGAGGTCGGCGTCGTTCCGCGACCCCAGTGCGTATACCGGTGCATGCGGCACACGCTCGGCGTGCAGCTGTAGCCCGGCTGGATGGCTGTTGGAGAACACTACAGGTTCCGATGCCTTTCAGTCGCCACGCGCGCGTTACCTTGCAAATGGAGGGCGAAGAGAAAGCGCGCCGTCTTGAATTTCCTGGAAGTGGGCGGAATGGCCGATGTTGCGTACGCGTCCCTTTGTCTTGTCTGCGGAGCCTTCGCAACGCACGGACACTAGCAGCCCAGAGTCCAGTTCCGCAGAATATGCGCAGTGCCAAGTATAGACGATTTTACATAAGACACGCGGGCGCCGCCATCTTGGGCTGTTAAACGAAGGTTTTCTTGTTTTTGTATATCGCGACGTGAAATAAATAAGGACCGAATTCACAAAACTTCTCTTTCGTAAATGCGTTTTCCCATTGGTCAGCTGGCTTCACCGCTCCGTGATTGGCTAAAATATTCTCTCACGAAACATTTTGGCGTAAGACGCTTTTGTGAATACGGGCCAAGGTCATGAAACGTCGAATGCACCAACCCAACCGTTTTCATGCGTATGCGTCTGTAGCACTGTTCGTTTGGTTGTTAAAGATACAAAACGGCAAAGCTACAGCCCAATATGTCGGCTCCGAAAACCGCCCGTAATATAGTCGATTGTCCGGCTTGATTACTTAGCGCTTTCTGTTATGCTGAATGAGCGCGTTGGCTTATTTGCAAGCGTTTGCCGATACGCCGGAAGTTTGTAAAGCGAAAACAACATTCTAACAAGCACAGACAGGCGCGTTATATATGTTTTCGTGACATCAATACTGCAGTACACGTAAGGTGTTTAGTTTTTTTCTTCCAAGGGCGGCACTATATTTAGCAGCGTTGTATGGCTTGCCTGCAGCATGGACGGCTGCCAAGTCAGTGGTAGCGTAAGCAATTTTTGTTTTCTTCTAATCTATATTCGGATGCGGGCAGTTTGTGCGTATATCACGGATGGAAACACGTAGGACGTGCCTTCGCCTTACGAAACCGTGTGGACGTGTCACAGTCAAGTGCAGATCGACGTCAGTGTTGCGTTGCAAGTTTATGCAATGCGGTGAAGTGCACTTGCGAATGAGGAAACGATCGGTTGTTTCAAAGGACCCATCATTCTTGCGCTATGTCATGAGAGCGCAAGTAGACAGGTATACACGAACCCAAATAAACAAGGCTGTGCGAGCGAAGAGGCGTCAATCAAGCATTGTTGACTTCAACAGACAATGGGTTATTGTCCTAAACTCCGTGTCATTGTTGCCCACACGCGTTGTATATTGCACTTTGTGTTAAAAATAAGAATCGGATACTAAGGACTCGAATGTATCAATCCCCCACCCGCTTTTTGAGTAAGTATATTGTCTCACACTGACGTAGTGGAACGCGCCAAACATAACGCATACCAGACTGCATCAATCGAACCCTTCACTGAAACTCCGACCTCCACACTGCCTTCATCGACGCGAAGCACCGCTTCTCTATCGCCTTCGGTTGGGATTTGCCTTCACAAAGGCATATATACGACGTTAACTGGAACGACTGACAGTGCGACATGCGATGCTTGCGGCACCGAAGGAAAACATCGACCACTTGCTGCGCCATTGTCCTCGGTTTGCCTCGGAGAGACAAGTACTTTCCAAAACATTGCGACGACTAGATGATCGGCCACTTTTTGTGCAGCCTGCTACATACAGAACACCGTCCTCGTCTCTGGTCGGCCCACAATGCAGTGAAGGCACTCTCGTGGTTCTTGAGGACGACGGGCTTGTGCGAACGCCTCTGACTTGTGGTGGAGTCCCGCACGCTTCAGTGAATTCACTGCCTCTTTTTTCTTTTTTTCTCCTTTTTTCTTTTCTTCTCTATCTCTCCTCATCTTTCTATTCTCCTTCTCCAATACCCCGTGTAGGGTAGCCAACCGGAAGCTTTTCTGGTTAACCTCCCTGCCTCCAGCCTTTCTGTTTTCTTCCATTGATAACCTTGACCCCTGTTAGCCCCTGTCGGCGCGGCCAGCACAGGGCTGGCGGGTTTTGTTACGTCACGGCTGATGACAAGCGAACACTGGCGGCCAGCATAACATAATGGCAGGCCGGACACTGTCGTGGTCATTCACTCCACCTAACCCGCAGGCCCTGGCCAAAGATTGCTGCCTCTTATACATGCGACGAACATTCTGGTTTATACATGACGTTACGATACATGTTTTGGACGAAGCTGTGCATAATTAATTAAAACCATGTTTAAGTGTTCCTTTCGGACATCATGCATCACGAGCACTGCTGCACAAGCAGCAAAGAATGTCGACGGAGCGTTGATGCGGTCGTCCGCTTTCGATTAAAAGAGTAAAATAAAGTTTAAGAAAAATGCCAGGCCTGAGTGGAACACGCAGCACAGTCACAGCGAATGCTGGAGCAGCGGCCCTAGAGCAAACCCTCTTGGGACGACTACTGCAAGTACAGTGACGAGGTATACCCGTCACTGTACTTGCGCCGTAGATCATTATAATTTAAATCATTATAATTACAACTTTTTCAAGCACCCACTATGCCATTATTCATCATTCTGCGGAGAAGCGAGGTACCCGCTACACATCTGTAAGGCATTATGTGCACTTTGTAGATGCAGTTTGCTTATGACGATGAAGAATTATGGCTGAGCCCTCTGTAATGGGTGACAAGCTTTAACCCATCCACTTGTCACGCAATTCGCTCTTCTACCACGTTATATTACATCTGTTAACGTGATTCCTTAAAGGGAGAGAGAGAAAAAGAAACCGGAGAGGAGGGAGCTGTTTTTATACTTGCACGATTCTGAAAGTGGTATTCGTTGCCTTACGCACGACTATGGTGCGCATGCCAAAAACTACGTATCGCGGATATCTTCTCCTATGGTTTCGTGCACTCGCCCCCCCCCCCCTCTTTCTGCCTCCCGCCTTCGCGAGACAGCATTTGCGAAGAAACGGACCAAGGAGATAGACCATGATTTGGTTAACGATCTCGACGTTATACGCTGCTGTGCGGTCCGTTAGACGCGAGTATCTGCGGGAACCGCAGGAATCGCGCGCAGTGCGTCGTAAAATAGGTCGCCACGGGATGACTTGGAGAAATGCGTTTTTTTCGTTTCTTTCGCGGCGAGGTCACAGAAACCGTCGGAGCTCTCTCCCTCTCTTCTGGGAAAGCAGTAAACATCGAAACGCGCTCCTCGACGTTTCCGTCACGCCACGAATTCCTATCTTCTCGATTCGAATCGATTACGCTCTTCGCGGAGGCAAATATGCGTGCACGCCGGCCCCGCGCTTTTGTTTGAGTTTCCGCACCTATAGCTCGCCATGCACTATATACGCCGCCTTCTCCTCACCCTCCACCCCAACCCCATTTAACGCAGACAAACGCCTCTTCTTTTTTTTTCTTATATTTCTTTTTAATGCCGTCCCATCTCTCTTGATTCTCCGTTACTGACATTCTCATGTTCAAGTTCTTGTCACATTATTTTCTTCACTCCTCTCTCTCTCTCTTTCATCTTTCGATTCCCTTTTCCCTTTCCCCCGGCGTAGGGTATAGTCATCCGGGCATGTTTCTGGGTAACCCTCTCCTTTTTGTTTGCTTCTTCCCTTCCTTGTCATATTTTCCCTTCTTTTTTTTTTCTCTCATTCTTATCTTTAATCTTTTTACTTCTCCTTTTCCTTACAGTCACTTTTCACCGGTAGCGTTCTGGACATACATCAAGAAGATTGAGCACTGGACACTTGCATTTATTGCATTTATTTATTTATTTTACCCTCAGGTTACAGAGTAAACGTCAGACGGGAACGGCAATGCACAACAATAAAAACAAAATGCGGGAAGCTTGCACTACGTCGCGCAAAGCTTGGCACAGCGAAGCACGGGCCCGTCGATCGAGAACGCCATATGGCTGTCTCGGCAAGATCTGGAGCAGCCAGGCTATGCATTGTAGAGCGGAGGCTGCGTGCGATGTCTCCGTCGGTGGCCGTGGCTTAGCTACTGCGCATGCGCGGCTTGGCCATGTGGTGCGGTATCTGGTCGCTAGACGACGCGATGGTTGCTTCCCCTTTCTTTCTACTCATTTTCTATCTTTATCTCTCTCTCTCTTTCGTTGACCTTCTCTCTTTTTGCATTTCTTTCTCTCTCATTCTTTCTGTGCTACGCTTTACTCTCTCCCCGTCTCCTTTCCCTCCTCCTCACCATCACATCTCTCCTCCTCAAGTCAATTTCCTTTCCCACCCTCTTGCTACACTACACTGTACAAGGCTATCCGATGCTCTGCTAGCGTGCCTATGGATAGCCTATTAGCCCCGAGAAGTTGGGGTGGCGCCGCCTGGCGGGAGGCGTGGATGACGTCACGGCAAGGACTCTTCGACGCCCGCCGTGACGCGCCGGTATATCGCGCTGTTCCGCTGTTTACTTTCGCTTTTTGCCTGTCTCAAGCTTCAGATGAATGACGAAAACAGCATCGATAATGTTCGTAGTAAAACGACAAAAAGTTATATGCATTCTTTTTTCACAGTCCCCAACGGTGCCTGTGCGCCGTCGTGCACGCTTTGAAAGGGGTGATCAGGTTTGTTGTTGTGTCGCACTGCTAACTTCGGGGATGGGCCTGATTCCCGACCACAGCAGCCGCATTCCGACGGGTGGGAAAAGCAACATTCCTCTGCTTAGATACAGGAGCACGTTAAAGAATTCGAGGCGGTCAAAATTAATCTGCAGCGTGCCTCACAATCGTGTCGTGGTCTTGACACGCAAGACACCTTATTCACATTATTAGGCTACGCTGTTCACGGAGGATTCCTTTAAAAATATGATGGCTTCGCCTGCACAAATGTTATTTGCATCGTACGCATCCGCGATCGGCGGACAGAGTTCTTGCTGGTGTGCCAAGCCCCGCGCACGATTACAAAAACGCATGCCGTATTGAGCTTCGCAAAATATCTCGAAAGCGCTCGCCCGAGAATACTGCCGCACTTACTGTGTTTGTTTTTCTTGTGTACTCGCTCATTCATCATGTTGTTTCGTTTCACGTTTTTCTCGCAATAATTTCAGGGCGTCATTTCACAACATAAAAAAGTTGAGGTTAATTGCGGAAACTCCTTATTGCTGTAAGATTGTGTCTTCATGCAGCATCGTAGCAACGGCGCTGTTACACTTGTATAAGTACTAGTTTAGATAGCCAGCTCATAAATTAATTTTTTGTTGCATTTGATATACCCTTGAGCATCATGAACGTTTATGTGACAGGACGTGCGAGACCATTTATTCACTCATTACGGCGAAGGACATTCAATTAATACGTGGGCCACGTCACTGAGAGTACCATCGAAACAGTTCAAAACGCTCATTTCCACTTTTAGGCGTTTGTTTTGCAGACGATTGTTATCAGCAGTACTTCCACGAGAATTTAACATTACTGCTCGTGACAGTTCATGCAAATCAGGGTATACGGCAGTGCTGGGCAGTATCGAAGATACATGTATCTTAGATACTATCTTAGATACTCTTTGGGTATCTTGTATCTGTATCGCGATACGTCCCGCAAAACGAGTATCTGTATTTCCGATACATTCAATAATGTATCTAGTATCTTAAGCTACAAGATACTTCTATAGAAACACCCCCGAGCGAAACAATAAACGTCGGCTGAACTCCGCTTCTCCAGCTGATACTGAGCCACCAGAATAAAATTAGGTGACAGTGACATTCTTGTATTTTTCCGCCAGAGTGCTTCAGCGAGCACATGCTATTAGGTCTACGCGTCCCCATTGGTGGAGCAGAGTCACGTGATGGCACTCGGGCCATCTCGACAAAAACTAGCGCGCGAAAGTCTACGCGCATCCGACCTTTTGTTTTCTCGAAGTTTACTTTCTTTGTAGTTGTGTCAGTGTTATCACATTTGTTCGTAGCCACGGTACTGTGTTGCGTACTCCAATGCGTGCGGCGTCTTCCGCTCAAATTCTGATGTGTCGTTATCGTTATCGATAGTGTCGTCATCGAAGTGTTTCTCACGTTGTGCTTCGTTTTCAGTCTCAGGAATGCAAGAATGGGGCTGCTTTGCGTCCCGCTGCTGTCACACATCAGCTATTATAGATGTATCATGGATGTAAGTTTCACTTACATACGACGAGATTCGCTTATATGCAAATGAGGTAATACCATCGCACCCCCGTTGCCGATGCTAGATGCAGTAGAACGAGACGAGCATTTACGAAACAGAAGATATTTTGGCGCACTGTATCTTTGTACTTCCTGCTGAATCATTCAAGAAGTTCTTTTAATGATAATTTGACCGTTAGTACAGTGCTGTCTTTGCTGTCCTCCGTTTGCATTACCTGGGCTTCTGTATAGCTTTTGCCCGCCTGTTTACTGTAATATTTCTTTTGTAACCTGTTCCTAAATTCCTTCCCTGCTTTATTTTTATTTTTTAATTGCTACTATTCCCATATATAGATTCCATGTGAGTTTACCGTTATGTAAAGGCGATGATGAGGACAAAAGTAGAATAATCTGAGCGTGCCTAGAGTATACCGTAACAAAAATTCTGCTTATGATTTAGTAAAATAGCGAAATTGAGTTAGCATTATAATGAATGAAATTATTTTAAAAAAATGTTAGGACGGGGGCTTAAGAAACATAACAATAAGCACTCCGTTTTTCTCATGAGCGTCCCCACGAGCCGTTTCATGCTATTTTCCATAGGCACTGAGTTTTCTCTTGGCTCACCTTAAGATCTAAGTTGACGATTCATCATGCTCTATTGTCATACTTTTTAGGGGTGCCGCCTGTATCGTGTTTATACAGGGTTCTTCACGTATCTGGAATGAAATATTTACAAAGAAGTGGTTAACCTCAACCGAATAAAACCAACGACATGGTTTATCGTCATGTAGTAAACCATGTCGTATTTTTATATATCGCTTAATTTGTTAATTCACTAAGATGAATTATGCCACATGTATAATATTCACTTTAGGGCCAAGGGCGTTTCGTTACTTTGTAGAGGGCATTCCAAAACGACCGAGCCAACTTTTTGTGGAAATGTACAGGGGGGATGGAAAGAAACGCAAACAGTGCGGCATCTACATTCTCCACTGTTTCGCATTTCTTTTCAAGCTATTGTAGCCTAGATGGTAATAAAAGCCAATAGTCTTCCATTATACAATCAAGAACCATTCTAGCATCTTTTTATTGTCACCAAGGTCGCAGCGTGAGGAAAACAGCGCGCAACACTCTTCAAATTTCTTTCCAACCCCACTGTACATGCTACGTACTGACTTTTTCAGGCATTTAAAGAAAGCCGGAGAAATATTACCACCTTACTGCCTTTGTGCGCTACCGTACTGCAGCGCTCTCCAACGTTCATCGAGCGCAACGACCGGCAAGTGGACCGCGCCAAAATCACAAAATGAGCGGTCGCTGCTCTAAGCATCGGCTCCACAGTGCGTCCGCATTTCTGACTGCCGCACACGGCAAGTAAACGCCATCGTCTCTGAGTAGCGATAGGCTCAAGGTTCGCGCGCCGGTTGATTCGGCGGAAGCATGTTTGAGAGCGCTGCCGTACGGTAGCGCATGAGCGCAGTCACGTGGTTTGATTTCATTCACCACGCAGCATGTACGACGCCAAAAAAGATTTATCGGTCGTTTTTAAATGCGCTCTATCACGTGACGGAGCGCACTTGGCTCTAAAGGGAATATTTAAAATGTTGCATAATTACACTTAGTTAATTAACGAATTCAGCGCTATACAAAAATACTACAACGAGCGCCACATGACGGTAGACTATATGCCGTCGGTTTCATTCAGTCGCGGTTAACCACCTCTTTTTTTAAATATTTGGTTCTGCTTACGTGAAACGTGTATACTTATTCAATATGATTGTTTAATACTGAACCGCCCTGCTATTTCGCTTATATTCGTTTTCCTTGTTTAGGCCACCGTATTTCTTGTTTTCTTTTTTTTTTTTTACTTTTAGAAATCAACAGGTAGCAGAGCTAGAAGTGGTAATAGCGTGAATAGCAGCGATATCTTGCGACGCTTCGTGTCGGTATACTATACGTCTGAGACGTTTCTGGGTGGCACAACTCCGCTCGGAGAAGGAATGGTACAAGATTGCACGTTAGCGAATATGTTGCTAACGAACGCTTTACGCCAGCTGATAAGTAGAATATGAAAACCCGTTGCAGTTTTATGTCCTGAGTTAATTTTGAGCGCTGACTCTGTAGTTATCATCTTCAAACGATTTGTTTAGTAACAGCTTTATTGATAGTCCTGCAGAGCTTTCGCCGACCGGGCCTTATAGGTCTGCCACGTAGGGACGTCGAGGCCTTGCCTCACCGCCGCCTCGCGTGCCTGCTACATCCCAAAGTTGGTCGCCGATGCTGGGGCTGCGCAAGGCAGCGGCCCACCGCGGCGGAAGGGTTCCGGAGTTAGCACCTTGAGGGTTTTTGTAACAGTCTCAGAGCATGTGAGTTAATGTGGCGACCTCATGCAGTGTGGCAGACCTTCCATATATTTTTCGGGTATGTATTCGGGTAGTATCTGTTACACTGCGTGGTGTTGGCGTACGTGCTCGTCTGCAGTTGTGTGAGGGCCGCCGCCTGCGTCCTGTTCAGCAAACGATGCATGACAAGAAATATCGCTGCCAGCGTTGCTGCTCTACAACTGTCGGGTGATGCTGTATTGCGAAAACGGTAATACGCTTATGGACAAGGTAAGACTGCAGAGCGGCAATCGCGACATCGTGCGGAAGCTTCGTAATGGTGGTCTTGCAAATAGATGGCAACCCGCTAGCTGATCGCCAAGTAGAGCAGCGACACCCATCAATTACAAAAGTGCAGGGATGCAACAGCCAAAATAGGATTTGGAGCAATTTTTGGAGCAGGAAAATCTCTCTTTTGGAGCAGGAAAATCCAAATTTGGAGCAGGTTACGGGAAAAAAAAACTGCGTTTTGGAGCTCAAAATTCCAAATATGGAGCAGCTTCACAAACAAAGCTTGCTTTTGGAACAGTAACAAAAAAAATATATGCAAACATTTCGATGTCACCATCACAATCATGTTTTCAGTGCATAACATGCTGAATAATGCCAGTGAATTCTCCGAAAACCAGTAAGGCCTTGTGCATTGGTGAATTTGCACCATGGTACTTTACACCTGGCAAAATGTACTTTTGGGCTAGTTGGTTCATAATCGTAGTAGAACAGCGCCGGCGAAAACAACAGACCAGACGAGGAGAAGGACACGTAACACAAGGCGCACTAACAACTGAAAGTTTATTCGGTATCTGCAGAGAATAAATACTGCCTTCACATGAATAAACAGAAGAAAGAAGGTTACAAAAGCTATGACACTGTATCACGTGGTCACTCCTACTGTGCGTGCAAAACGGTTCCTGAAAGAAATCTGACATCCTTCTCTGAAAGCAAAACAGAAGGCATGCTGACACAAGATTCCCCGAGCTTTTTAATCTCTAGGGCTTCAACAACCTCCCTTGTCAACCTGTCAGCTGACTTGTACATGACGCCAGTGCTTTCAAATCGAGGTGCGCAACCGCAGTCTCTGCAATGGATACCTAGATGCCCCGATACCACTTTCGCTGTGTTGTACTTGTGCTCTTTTAATCTATCATTTAGGCATCTTCCTGTTTGGCCTATGTATGACGCGCGGCAAGACAAAGGGATTGTGTCAACCACATTATCGGTGCACTGTACAAACCTGTCGCGATGCTTCTTAGTGCACACAGGTGTCTTACTTTCTGCGTTAACCGCCCGTTAACCGTCCTTCTCCTCGTCTGGTCTGTTGTTTTCGCCGGCGCTGTTCTACTACGTTTACACCTGGCCTACGCCACTGGCTGATCACGTCACTGTTGCAATCCACTTCATTCAGCACCGATGCGCTGAATTTTGTATTCCGCCCTGCTAAGAAGATCTTAAGGAGAAAGTCCATTTTAAAGAGAGCCGCCATATGTGTATATAGCTCAAAAGTGTTTATATGTCATGCAACGTCTAAGACAAACCAGCCAATAAGTACAATCTTCATAAGTGCGTCCTCCCCCTTATCTTTATTTTATATATATATATATATATATATATATATATATATATATATATATATATATATATATATATATATATATATATATATATTGTAGAGAAGCATTGGAACACTGTAATGGGCCGTCCTCTCGAGCACCTTCTAGTGGGTCGCCCTCTTCGCCTCTTCTCGGGGAGCACGCCCCTCGTGCTCGTGCTCGTGAGAGTCTGCGAGGTTGCGCTCCGTCGTGACTGTCGTCTCTGTGCATCGTCGCCGTCAATCGCGCCGTCAATAAACACCTTTACAAAGTGGTGGAGAGTGCTGTACCGTCACCACAACTTCGGTCTCCATTCGATGCCCCTGGAGCTACGATCCCGAACCGTACCATCTACCATGCCGCAAGACGCCGCTCAGCAAACGCCGCCTCCTGCCCCGACCACTTGTCCCGGTGTCCCTCGCATCCGCGACCCTCCTATCTTCACCGGCGCGGATGGCACCGACGTGGAGGACTGGCTCGCGATTTACGAACGGGTGAGTGTTCCGAATAAATGGGACGAAGCAGGCAAGCTCAGCAACTTGGTTTTCTACCTCGCGGGTGTGGCAGGCATGTGGTACAACAACCATGCATCCGACTTCCCGACGTGGTCCGATTTCAAGACCGCCATCGTCGACGTGTTTGGGCGCCCTGCCGTTCGGAAGCTCCAAGCCGAACACCGTTTACGTGAACGAGCTCAGCAGGCAGGTGAGTCGTTCACGAGCTACATTGAAGACATCCTTGACCTGTGCAAGAAAGCCGACGCGAGCATGTCGGAGTCTGACCGAATCAGGAATATTATGAAGGGTATCGACGACGATGCCTTCACGATGCTGCTGGCCAAAAACCCTCGCACAGTGGCAGAGGTCATTACGCTGTGCCAAAGCTACGAGGAGCTGCGCCGGCAGCGCTTGATGACCCGTCGACCGCCATCACGCGATGCTGATCTCGCGGGCTTGTCCGCCATTGCTGACCACTCCACCTTGCTCGCCGAAATCAAGTCGTTCGTGCGTGAGGAAATTGCCCGCCAGGTCTCTCTACTGGCTTTCGCTCCACCGCAGCATGTTGACCAGCCGCCAACTACACTTCTGCCTCCCCTCCGCCGGGCGATTCAGCAAGAAATCGCGGAGGTCATTCCTGAATACCACCAGCCGCCTCCAGTGCCTGCGCCACTAAGCTACGCGCAAGCTGTAGCCAGGCCGCCCCCAGCGATTCATGCGACTGGCCCGCGAAGTTACGCCGAAGCCGTCGTCAGACCCCAGGCCTTCGACGCGGCTGTGCCTCCTACATACGTCGACGTAGTCCCCAGGCCCCGACTGCTGCCCACAATGCACCCATATCAGCAGCCGCCTCGTCCATCCCGTTCTGCGACATGGATGGGACCCGCGAACCGCTGGCGCACTTCCGACAACCGCCCCATCTGTTTTGCGTGCGGTTGCGCCGGTCACGTCGCACGCTACTGCAATCGCGTACAGCCGCCTCGGGTCGCGTCAACGCTCACCAGCCCATCAAGCCACCCTTATTATGACCAAGCGCCGCCTATGTCGCCGACGTCCCGCCCTGCACCATCTACCCGCCGTTCACCGTCTCCACGACGTCGCTCACTGTCGCCGATGCGGCCACGTCCGGTCTCACGCGACCAGGAAAACTAGTCGTCGCAGTCCACGAGGCAAGGGCTGCGACGCTATCGAACTGCGAAAGCCCTCAGCGAAGCCCCTCGAACGTGATAGACGTGTTTGTGGACGGTGTTCGCGCATCTGCCCTTATCGACACTGGAGCCGCCGTATCCGTTATGGACGCCAAATTTAGCCGATTACTGCGAAAAGTGACGACGCCGCTTTCTGGGCTCTCCCTCCGTACAGCCAACGCCCAAAGTATTAACCCTACAGCGGTGTGCACAGCCCGCGTCATTATTCAAGATGCTCTGTACGCCGTCGAATTGATCATAATTCCTGCCTGCTCTCACGACGTCATCCTAGGATGGGATTTTCTCTCCCGCCACGACGCCGTCATTCATTGCGCACCAGCCGAAATAGAGCTCTCACCATTCGCTGATTTGACGCCGGCAGACGGTCCGTCGGCTGCGCGCAAGGTCCTTGTCAAAGACGACACCAAGGTGCCTGCAAACTCGTCAACGGCGGTGTCAGTGTACTGCGCCAGTCTCTCCGACGCCGTTGCACTTCTCTCACCATCTGACCGTGTTTGCACGAGAAAAGGCTTGCTGGTGCCTTTCGCGACCGTGCAAGTCACTCAGGGCAGCACGTCAATTTTTGTTATCAACCCATCTCAGTACAGTGTTATGTTGCTGCGAGGGGAATGTCTCGGCAGCCTGGAACCCCTCGAAGACGCACAAGTCATGGACGAACCAGAAGAAATGCACTGCCACAGTTCCAGTACGCTCGGCGCTGTTTCGACGTCTGGTTCATCACCCGCTGATGTATTTGGTTCCTCCATTGCTGACGACCTTACGCCGGTCCAGCGTTCCCAGCTTCTGGGCCTGTTGGAAGAATTTCGCTCTTCTTTCGATGTCGCTCAAAGTTCTCTCGGCCGCACGTCCGCCGTTACGCATCGCATCGACACTGGCGCCCAGCCGCCACTGCGGCAACGTCCATATCGCGTATCTCCCACAGAACGCCGTGTAATCAACGAGCAAGTTGACGACATGCTTCGACGCGACGTTATTCGACCTTCTAACAGCCCCTGGGCGTCTCCTGTCGTTCTTGTTGCGAAGAAGGACGGTTCCGTGCGGTTCTGTGTGGACTACCGACGACTCAACAAGATCACTCGTAAGGACGTGTATCCACTACCGCGAATAGACGACGCGATTGACAGCCTGCAAGGAGCCAAATTCTTTTCATCTCTCGATTTGCGCTCAGGGTACTGGCAAGTACCTATGGCTGATGACGCTCGACCGAAGACCGCCTTTGTCACGCCCGACGGCTTGTACGAATTCAACGTCATGCCATTTGGGCTGTGTAATGCGCCCGCGACCTTTGAGCGCATGATGGATACCGTTCTGCGCAACCTGAAATGGCACACATGTTTGTGCTACCTCGACGACGTCGTTGTTTTCGCTCCGGACTTCTCCACGCATCTTCAACGCCTGCGGCATGTTTTGACGCGTTTGAGCGACGCCGGTCTACAACTGAATCTAAAAAAGTGCCGATTTGCAGCACGGCAGCTGACCATACTCGGTTACGTCGTGTCCAAGGACGGCATTCTCCCTGATCCAGCCAAGCTTCGGGCCGTGACCGAGTTCCCCAAACCTACGTCCGTCAAAGAACTGCGCAGTTTCGTAGGACTGTGTTCCTACTTTCGGCGCTTCATTCGAAATTTTGCGACTATCATATCACCGCTGACGAAGCTCCTCGGAAGTAACGGGCCCCTCAATTCGTGGTCGTCAGAGTGCGACGACGCTTTCGCGAAGCTCCGTCGTTTGTTGACGTCGCCTCCCATACTACGCCACTACGACCCTACGGCCCCTACAGAGGTACACACAGACGCCAGCGGTGTTGGCCTTGGCGCTGTCCTTGCGCAGCGCAAAGCAGGGTTCCCTGAATATGTCGTGGCATATGCAAGTCGTACGCTCACCAAAGCCGAGACCAATTACACCGTCACCGAAAAGGAATGCCTGGCGATCATCTGGGCCCTTACGAAGTTCCGACCTTATTTGTATGGTCGCCCATTTGATGTCATCACCGACCACCATGCACTCTGCTGGTTGTCATCATTGAAGGATCCATCAGGCCGCCTCGCCCGCTGGGCACTTCGCCTGCAGGACTACGATATCCGCGTGCTGTACCGCAACGGACGCCAGCATGCTGACGCCGACGCCCTCTCGCGCTCTCCATTGCCCGACGACAATGCGCCCTGCTCAGTATCTCACATAGCTGTTGCTTCAATCGACGTTCACACCATCGCTACCGAACAGCGCAAGGATGAATGGATCGCTTCACTGATAGACTTGCTCACTGATCCATCGGCAACACCATCCACTCGCGCGTTGCGTCGTCAAGCCCACCATTTCGCCATTCGCGACGACCTCCTTCACCGACGAAATTACAACGCAGACGGCCGCCAGTGGCTGCTAGTAATACCCCGCAGTCTGCGTTCTGACATATGCGAATCGTTCCACGCTGATCCGCAGTGTGCGCACTCTGGTGTATCGAAAACATACCATCGCATTCGCCAACGGTACTTTTGGCGAGGCATGTACCGCTACGTGCAGAAGTTCGTTCGCTCCTGCATCGATTGTCAGCGCCGCAAAACTTCAACGCACCTGTCGCCGGTGGGTCTGCAACCTCTACCTTGCCCTGACCGACCGTTTGGGCGCGTTGGCATCGATTTGTATGGGCCACTTCCTCTGACGTCGGCTGGTAACCGCTGGGCTATCGTCGCTGTAGACCACCTTACGCGATACGCCGAAACTGCCGCCCTCCCAGCGGCTACAGCGCGCGATGTAGCCTCCTTCCTGCTCCGCCGGTTCATGCTGCGCCACGGTCCACCCCAGGAGCTGCTGAGCGATCGAGGCCGTGTCTTCCTGTCGGAAGTCGTCGAAGCCATCCTCAAAGAGTGCAACGTTGTTCACCGCAAAACTACTGCTTACCACCCACAGACGAATGGGCTCACGGAACGCTTTAACCGCACGCTCGGCGACATGCTCTCGATGTACGTCGCCGCCGATCACACAAATTGGGATTCCATTCTGCCTTTCGTCACCTACGCCTACAATACCGCACCTCAAAGCACCACTGGTTTCTCACCATTTTTCTTATTGTATGGCAGGCACCCGTCGCACACCATCGACACAATCCTTCCATACAAGCCGGATCGATCTGAGTGTGCGCCTATTTCTGCCACAGCCAGACTTGCTGAGGAGTGTCGCGAGCTTGCCAGAACCTTTACTACGCATGACCAAGAGCGGCAGAAGAGCATCCGCGGTGAGACCAACACTTCTGCACCCACGTTCCTACCTGGAGCGCTCGTATGGCTCTCGGTCCCTACCATTGCAACTGGCCTCTCTTCCAAACTACAGCCCAAATACGAAGGCCCCTACCGTGTCGTCGAACGCACATCCCCGGTCAACTACCTGATTGAACCCATTGAACCATCTTCGGACATGCGCCGTCGAGGGCGCGACATTGTCAACGTGGAGCGCCTCAAGCCCTACCATGACCCGCTCATAGTGACCAGCTGTTAGGTCGCCAGAGGACTCCCTTTTCGTACCCGGGGTAATTGTAGAGAAGCATTGGAACACTGTAATGGGCCGTCCTCTCGAGCACCTTCTAGTGGGTCGCCCTCTTCGCCTCTTCTCGGGGAGCACGCCCCTCGTGCTCGTGCTCGTGAGAGTCTGCGAGGTTGCGCTCCGTCGTGACTGTCGTCTCTGTGCATCGTCGCCGTCAATCGCGCCGTCAATAAACACCTTTACAATATATATATATATATAAAGAGAGAGGAGAGAGAGAGAGAGAGAGGGAGCTATGCACAGCGAAAGTCGGCATCGTTTCATTGAACGCAGTGCCTGTCGCCGCGTGGAGTCGAACCCTTCCTAGTTTCGTGCAGCGCGTCTCCAACAAAGCGGACGCCATCACTCCCGGGTCGGTCGCGTGCTCTACCGTACGACAGCTTTTCCCGAGGAGTATTCCTACCCGCTCCGCTCGTGACCGCATGTAGGGATACGGCAAAGATTTCGTTGGGTTAACAATGGTGAGCTGCTTTCGTTTCTGCAAGCGACACGCAATCTGCGTTTCCGCTCAGGTGGCGTCAGCCAACGGCATACTTGGGTTCGTCGCCTATATTATGCGTGCAATATATTAACAGTATAGTACCAATAGCGCTATGCCGCACGTGCTACCGAGCAGATATAAAGATCCTGATCGCGATAAGGTTGCTGGCGATAACTCGTACTGACGTGCTCGTTGGTATCTGCCATGAAACATTCGCGCCAGGAAAGCGGTGACCACACTCGCGTCGACGTCAAAATGATTAGTCGACCAATGTCCACATTTCCAAAAAAACGGAAGGCCTTTTTCGGCACATTGTGGTGTCGGCCTCACCGCGACTGGGGGGGAGCAAGTACCTTGATGAACTCTTTCAGCTAAGGCGGTCAGGGTTTTCGCGTGTAGTACTTCTCTAAACAACACTTTACTCGTCAATAGATTTAAAAAGACTTTACTGCATACAACCCGCGAATTCGTGCACGTGAGTACTGCTATTTGAACAAAGGCAGCGATGAACCGGAATCCACCAAACAATAACGACATCCCCACTAAGATTTGCAGCACGTGTCAAACGGCTCGTTTGTCGGTTAACTTTCTTTATGCGGTGCTTCCACATTAAATGGGCGTTCACCTTTGCTCATGCTGAATGACCCTGTAAAGCAGCGTTTGAACCAGCAGTAAAAACTTCATTTAGGCCCACCGCCCACCAGCAACACACCGGAACAGATTAACCTCCTGTTCGAGTCAAGGCGCCACTGGGTCGAATTGGATTGGGTGAAAGTGCCTCTGGTGCTTCTCCCAACATTAGGTCGCCAATACGGGCTTCGTTTGCGTTAAAAACGAGGCTAAAACTAGCGCAACCGAAAAATTTTGCGGTTACCGGGGGCGTTTTGGCGCATTGTGGCGCAATTTCGAGAAATATCGCGGTTTTGGCGCAGCTCGGCGCAGAAAAACGAAATTGTATCAAAATGGCGCAATTGGCGCAGCTGTTGCATCCCTGAAAAGTGTCAAGCAAAAACCACTGACAGCGCAGGTATAAAGAGCTGCCATTTAAACAGCCAAAGATGTCTGAATAAGTTCGGAATGAAACGAGTATACTTCAGCAAGAGGGATAGCGCTTTCGAGATACAAACAGGCATTTCAATAAAGTTATTCAGAGTTGGTCGCATTAAGAAATTTTCCAGTAAACACTTTTGTAAATAGGTCCTTGCTGCTTCACTATATCGACCTATAGTGGTAAATTTGCAAATGTATCGAAGTATCTTAAGATATAAGTGGGAAGTATCGTATCGGATACAATTATTGCGCTAGTATCTTGTATCTGTATCTCAAATACTTCTTGCGAGAGTATCTTGTATCGTATCGCGATACAATTTCAAAGTATCTTTGCCCAGCCCTGGTATACGGCCACATAATCCCAGACGAGTGTTCAGAAGAAATGTTTACATTATCCAAGTATACTAACACCTCAAAATTTCCGAAACCATTGTGTGTGTGGCAGTATTATTTTGTTTAATTTCCCGGATATATTAAGTGATTCTTTACGATAGACAGATTCATTTAAAGTCTTCTGTAGCAGAAAGCGCAGTTCTGTCAAATCACCTAGAATCACCTATAGAATTTGTAAGTTATGTATGTAAAGGCATAAATAACTTGTACGATAAGCCGCAATGTAGTTAGTGAATTGAAAACGTTCTAATTTAATTTGTAATCTTCGGTACGCGTGTTCTAACCGTGGATCGAGTCTACGCCAAGTTGTAATGAAGTTAGAACCATTAGCGTAAATTTTTTAGCAACGATGTCTTGGAGTACGCGGTGAAAACAACGAATGTCTTGCTCTCGTGCATCCCCATTTTCCCGGTGAATCTTCCGTTCGGACGGGTATTCGCCCATTATAAGCTATATTATCCAAACTTTCTACAGCTTACTAAACTTTCGCTAGTAGTGTAAACTTCTACCTTCTCCCTTGGGAGAGTTACATCGCAAGAATGAGCAGTAATCACCACCGTATTGCGAAAGAGCGGGTACGTGGCGGGCGCAGAAAAAGGCGATATTCGGCCGCGGAGCAAGCGAGTCCTTGCCGTGACGTCACATCGCCGGAACTGCCGCGCCGCCAGTGTTCGTTCTCGGGCTAATAGTGATTAGGAA